>NC_085097.1:1032500-1207500 GCF_963422355.1 Corticium candelabrum | reverse complement strand
TTGACAGCATTCCACAGATTACCAAAGAGGGATCTACCAATGATTTTCTTACTATACAATTGATTGCACCTGTACAAAGTTATATATTATAAGTTACATAGTTTTGATGTGGAGCAAGTAGGTCGTTCTCTCTCCATTGAATTCTATAAGTGTTACATCTTGCTCAGCAACCCGCATTGTGATACTGGTGATTGATTCTGTTTTGCTCATGCGAATGTATATCAACTGATTCTTATTGATAGAGAATAACGATCCTGGTAGTTTGTTGGGAGATAAGCCGTAGAAGACATCGTTGTTGCTATCGTTTAAGTAGCTAGAGAATATGAGAGACCATTGTATCAATACCAAGTGGATATTGGTGATGTTGATCTGTCTTTGGCCTACACTCCATCCTCTTCTAAGATCTCTCCATCAAATCCCAACAATTTCTTAATTCTTTTTTAATGAGAAATCGACTTTCTAACCATCAGCAAAAACTATTCGTGATTTTAAGATACTGTAATTGGATTTTATGGTTATGGCATCTTCATCATTATCACTGTTTCTTAGTAAACGTTTGATTTCTAAGTTCAGGTTGGTGATGTTGTATGCACCCGGTGGAATTCGAATTCTGATCGTCCTTTTTCCGTTCCGGTACCTGAACATATTGTTATCTACTGTGATATTATACCACAAATACTACATAACACTGAAGATTAACGCTAATTTATAATTGACGTCCTTCTCGAGGAAAAGAGGTGGGTTTAGGTGTACAGTAAACTCAGAACTCGAACCTCTTGCCTGATGGTTGTCTAGTGCAAGAACCTTTTCACTCCAATGACACTATATATAAAATTACATAAGATGTTCTCGTTTCACGAATATTTCTGTATATATCCAAGTACTCGGCTCATGTAAACTCTTTCTCCCGATATAATTGACTCGCATAATAAAAAAATAGAAGATCGTATCGGTCAACGCTCGATTGTTATTTTTTCGAATAGCAACGATGAGTTGCAGAATGACAAGTTTGAATTCCATACGCATCGGTTTCATATGTATTTTGAGCTAATTATAGAGCCGACGGGTAGTCATACCCCGACTCAATTGTGTTTGACCCATGTCTATATTACTAATCTACATGGTTGTGAATATTTTTGTATTTTTTTTGGTGATGATACCATTCAAAAGTAACCTAGCTATGATCTCGACCATCTTGTTGTCCAGAGCAGCATTCTCGTTACAGGCATTTTGCTTGCAACGACAACTTCTAAGCGACAACAGAGTTTATTTGGAAACTTGTAAATGTAATATTTGATTTTGGGCTTGTGGCCGACACTTCTTGGGTCGTTTGTTGATGGAAGGTCAGACAGTTCGACAAGTTTGTTCTAGGCATTGAGGGCTCCACCACTGTACGTGTTGTTCATTCTCAATTGTTTGGTCAACAGCTCCAACAGGTCTGTATCTGCCTTGCTCGACATGACCTTCTTATCACCTTTGTAGGCTTCGAGTCTCATCTCCAACAATTTAATGGGATTGATGTACAGATCGCCAAAGGTTCATTTGGATGTGTGTTTGTACGGATGTTTTGGTGTGTGTTTGTTACCCCCTGTCGCTGTCTCGGTGTGTTCTTCCCTTTGAGAGTCCTCATACCCTTGGCGATATTATCAATATAATACAAATAATCCAGCATCGAATTGATGTCCGCATTGGCAGGGGTAATTTAGCTTGATCGGTACTTTTTGTTTTACCACCTATTCTATGTAAAATTGTTTGAACCTGGCTTTTAATTTGATTGATCTCAATGAAATTTAATTTTTTAAAGTCGGCAGTTGGAGTAAGTTGATATTTCTTTGCTACATCTGGTGATACATACGGTTTTACTATTGGTCCTACCTCAGTGGGTAACACGGCTGCCTCCGTTGCTACGGCTGGCAACACAGATAGAGATCCAGGAATGGGAGGTAGTGGTGGTGCTTGTGGTATGGCTGCAATGTGAGTGGTAGGCTTGCGATAGCATTTACAATATCAACCTGAGTGTTTGTCAGTATCTTGCTCCTCTTGTAATTTCTTTCCCAATTTATCTTGTTGTTTATCCAACTTTGTTTTGACGGGTTGTTGCAAGGGTAGAGGCACATCCTCCTGGAAACGCTGCTTTCCAATTTTCTCGTCAACGATGCACTTCTTGAGAAACTGTCGTTACTCGATCAAAGCTTTATGATCTTGTATGCTATTCACTTGCGCGAACGCCATACTATACTATTGAGTTACATAAAAATGACATTAACTAGTTATTGTGGTAGATAAAATTTATCTAAAATCACAACGGTACACCTCTGGTATATGTTTGCTGGTCTTGTTGAGAAGCATAAAAGAGAAGGGCTCGCATGATGCTTTCCTATAGATATATGGAAACTCTTTGTTGCTGATGGTGTTGCTGTGATCGTGTGCTATATGTCGGATATATTTGTGGTTCAGTCCGTGAAACACAGAAGGCTCTATTATTTCGACGTATATATTTGGGGACATCGTAGTAGCTCTGGGTGATGTAAATACAATTACCGTTGTGGTTTCGGGACCATGAAATACTCCATGATTGGTTTAATGTGACTGCTGACTATTTTGATATCATCAAACACTACCATATTGCTCGAGTCACCATCCAGTTTCTCAACGAATATCACCCTTTCCGGTTTGATTATTTTAAATTTTTGATCCCCCTTGGTCTGGAGATAGTCGTAAAAGTCTTGTAGCAATCGATATTTTTGCTGCTATGTATTGATAGTGTATATGCTCGACTTGTCGGGATTCATCCACCTCGTCAACATATTACACAGCAACGTTGTCTTTCCACATCCTGTTGGTCCTCCCCTGAGGTAATGGCAATCGGGGAGTAGGAAATGCCAACCTTCTTTCAACTCGCCTCGGCGCTTGGTGTCATCGAAATTGATGTAGACTATATATATAAAATGTCGAAGTGGACGGATTTAGATATGATATAGCAGTCCTTGGTACACTAATAAAAGATATTCGAAAAGAATTTGATGAGTTGAGAAAGGCTTAAAAGTATCTAGACTATATGTAGCAAGATGATTCCAGCAATTGATTTTAGTCACATTGACGGCGATCTGTCAGAGAGTACGATCCATATGCTGACTCATTTGTACCTCACCTATCATCGCAAATGTTGGTGTTATAGAAAGTCGTTTATATCATTTAACCGTACAGACCTTAAGACCTGGCGCACCACGTGACTTTGGCCGGGTTGGGGCTGTGAGTGTCACCCTGGGTGTCTTGTGAATCCCATCACGCTCAGTGTGGCCGGGTTGGGTATAGTTCTACATGCAGTAACGATAAAGAAGAATTATCGCAAGGAAGTAAAGGTCTGTCGATTTGCCTATACCAGTTACTAGATACAGTTGAACACATTGAAAAGATGTCTTTGAGGGAAAGAGTTTCACGAGAATATTCTGCTTTTTGAACTAAACCAATTGGACGTTCTCGTCACCAATATGTGTCCTCCCGTTTCGGACAAGCTAAGTATTTTGCTATAAAAGTTCAAAGTCGGCGTTCCAAATCCTTGTTTAGATATGGCACCACTACACGTTGTGCGTGAGACTTTAATATAATGTTGTTTTATAAACCCATATATACCAATGGATGAAGAGCTACAGCTCATTTTATCCTACGAAGATGTGTGACCCTTCTTCTGGAAGCTCGCCGCTTGGGTGATAGAAGACTTTCTTCGGTTGTGGCAGATTGATGTCGGGGTGGCTGTAGTAATCTAGAAGTGTTTCTAGAGGGGGTGTATTCACAGATACACTAAAAACTTGCCAAAGAGTTGTCAGAATTGAACGCGTTGTCTTTCAAACTCACCGTCTAACTACAACTCCGAACGGTTGATGACCTCCTGATTCGTCTACTGCTAAGCCACAGACGAATGTTCGCCTTTGACGTTACCGATATTGAAGGGACTCTATATACTATTGTCCCTCAACTCCAACATCATCTTTTGAAATGGTTGCGTAGAGAATGGGTAGTCAAGGATGTCCAGTATCTTTGGCTTGATATCGGTTAGACTATATCTGAATGCCCATAGGCTAGAGTGTGGATCCCATCACTACAAATAGACCGTTTGGTATCGAGTGGAGATAGAGACATCTTGTTCTGCTAAACTTTGTAGATATGATGAGCATGTTCATACCGTGGTGGAATGTCTTACTAGACAGTGCTTCCTTGTACTGTTTGTGTTGTAACTGCTTCTTCACCGCACACTTTTTACTCATTTGGCTATCGTGATTGAGGTGGTCTCGGTTTCGATTGAGTACATCTTCAGTTGAAGTCCTATATATTCTACTATGGGAATGCCCTCACATTCATCTTTTATTTTTCCCCACACCTTAATTTTTGCATTGTGGAGTGGGTGATCTTTGGGGTAATCGCTTGTGTCTACATGTCAGCATGGGTGATCATATGGGCGTACACGTCTTCAGTTTGAATCTCTAGTAGCAGACTGTCTGTGACTGTGTATAACAACTCGCTACGATATCCGTACTTCTTCTTCAGCTTGTTGTAGTAGAAATCATACATCAATTGCTCGAGAGTTTCAGGACGCTTATACCCGCATAGACAGGTCTGTTCAGTAAGATTATTTTCTTGTTCATGTGGAGTGTGGCGAGCCCATCGTAGATAACGCTGCGTTCGAAAGATGGGTCGGCGATCAGCTTGCGCAATCTGTTCCACTCACACGATTGATCGTAGGAGTTTGACGTCTTGACGTTTTCTTAGATTTTCCAGTGTCTTGCCAAAGACGGAGTTGTTGAGGAGTTTGAAGAGATTGTTTTCAAAGTAGTAGCTGGCTCGTTTGCGAAGCTCGGTGTTCTTGTGGATATAGGAGGCCATGCAAGGAGATTGATCGAATTGAAGCACACGGTGGATCTTGGTCAGCTTTATATCCAGGTACAAGTACAGTTGTAGGTTCCTACAGTATAGAGCGTACTTGGTCTTGTTTCAGAGATTGGGTACCAACGTCTCTAACTTATTCGATTCATACCCATAAATACCCTGAGGTAGGTCTTATTTGTAGTCCGAAATCCATTCTTTAGCAACCTCCAGACATTTGATCGCTAGCTTTGTGTTCTTGTTGTAAATTTGACGGATGCTCTAGATCGACTTCTAGTATGTATCTCTTGTCGGTTTTGTCTGTATGATCTAGGATTGTTTGTATGCTTGGTAGATCCACCCACTCAAATTCACCCGTGGGTAGAGGCTGTGACATTGCCCATCTGTATAGGTTATTCGCATCAAGATACTGAAAGTAGATGGTGGGCTTGTCGAGACTGTGGCCTTTGACTTGAGGATTGTTGGTTTTGGCGTATCGTCGAGAGACCATCGATATACCACCTCGCATATCTTATCCAACAAATAGATGCATGTCATAGTCGGTCAAGACTTGGAGCTCTATTCTCAAGTGCTTCAACAACGCATGCAAAAAAAAGCCCTGGACTTGTGTAGTAGTGAGCTGAATCGAGGCTGTTGGTCTCCATACAGGTCTTTCTAAAGTTGCCAAAGACGTCGGCCAACATTGTCTTACATCTAAAAGTTGACTATACCTTCTGCACGTGGTCGTAATCTCTATCGGTAATTCCTTAATTGTTCAATGTGCTGTAGAAGGCATCTCGAGGTGGTAGTTTGGATTCGTGGAATTGTGACCAATCGTCCATGTGCTTGTATGGATAGCCGCCTAGTATCAAGAGTATGTTGCGCTTTTTTCGTTGGCTCGTGTTCTCTGGTTATGTGCTTAGTGGTGGGATCTTGTGCTTTGACCGATCTGTCGAGTAAGGCCAACAGGAACTGAACACTGCTGATGAAGCGTAGCTGTCCCAGAGAGAATGAGATATATTTCTCCGTGTTGTTGGGAATACAGCTGACGTTGCCTTGCACCTTAGAAATGGCTTGCATCAATAGATGACTGTCCTATTTGCGAAGATTGTGGAAGACTATGGTAATGGTTGTAGACAACCTAAGTTTGAGATTTCATTGGTTGTGGGCTGCACCTTAATATTGTCCTGTGATGTGGCAGTGGTCTTTGACACGCGAAAACTTTTTTTGAGGAGCGACTTTTTACAGGTGTGACAGAACTTCTCTCTTTTTTCTTTTCCTTTTTCTCTATCTCTTTATCTTTGCCGTTCGCCACGGGTCTTATGATAGTGGATTGGAGTTCTCCAAAATTACTTGTGCTCTGATCGAACTTGTCGGTGGATTTTAGTGGTTTGGAAGTGGCACCTTTTGTGTGAGGTGCGTATGTACTCACCTGTGTTTAAATCATCCTCGTCGATGGCATCTCAGAAGAGGGATACGACTAAGGATTTGTAACAGGCGTGACTGTCTTTTGCATTCTTGTGGTATATACAATTGTGTGTCGTCATTTCAGTAGGTTTGATTTTGACTTTTTCTTTACAGACGCACTTAGAAGTGTAGAGTGGGATTGGGTCCTTGGTAGGCGATGTGTTGTTGAGTTTGTCCGGTGCACCGTACTACAATGTAAGGGAAACCACAAGCTTCGTGATCAGCTGTCTTGTGAGTGTTACTTTTGTTGGGATCTCCTTGGGTCTTTTGATCTTGTTGATGAGAGACTCAAAATCTGCGTAGATGACGTAAAGAACTTTGAGTTGGTTTGGTAATTCTGAAGGTGATTGTGTTCTTGTCTTTGTTACACATCTGTACTAGAATGACGCAAGGTCCAATAACTTTTGGCAGTCTGGTTTGCGTTGTTTGAGGTCTTGTCGCTTGTATCATTGTAGACAGCGTTCGCAGAAGAATGTACGGTGATCGTGTTCGCTTTGATCGTTGGGTATATACGTAGGCGGTTAAGGTTTTTGATTCAAGTGTATTATTGCTTGAGTCCTTTGCAGATGAGAAGGAGGTTGATCTACTTGGATGACTGAGATTTGGATAACCTGAGTGAAACCTTTGTCCCATTCGAAGACGTTCACTGTGAGTCTGGGATTTGCTTGTTTGCTATATCCATCTGTTTGGTGGGGCTTGGTTCTTGAATACCATCACAACACAGTCCATTGTCTGTAGGATATTTGCTAGTTCGTTGGGGGTTGTGTTTGGCTGGGAACAGTGCCGAACGCAAAGCCCAACGTAGACAGTTGTCCTCTTTGTTTTTGGCGTTGATGACAGCCTTCTTGTTTTGTACCTCTTTTGGAAGTAAGATATATGAGCCGCTGCGTATCGGTTGTAGCGTGCGATACGGAGCTGCAATCTTACGATGTCATTCACCACTTTCTTCGTTGGTAAACCGTTCCAGTCTTTCAACAATTTGTTGATATACTCTATCCAACGCTTCTGGGATATCATCAGCCATAAGAATGGGTTTCATTTTGCTCCTGAGTGATGATTTATTGTCTTCATCGCCTCCTTCTGGTGTCTGTCTTAAGAAGAACATCTATAACCAGTTGGGATTTTACATCTTTCAGTGCTATGATTACCTCGACGTTCTTCTGATTAATTTGCGAACGCGCATTTACAAATAAGGCTTGGGATCGTGTTAACCCTCTGGCACATTCATCTGCCAACCTCGTAGGAACTACCTATATATAGCTTAGGGCATTTCGTTCCACAGATTTGGTGTGTTTACGCGTTGAGCAGCAGTAGGTTCACACGTGGAGTGACGTTCACACATAGAGCAGGGTTGTTTTTCACAAGTGGAACTGGATTAGGCTTCACACGTGGAGCAGGAGTAGGTTTCACACTTGGAGCTGGATTGGGCTGTACACGTGCAGTAAGGGTAGGTTTCACAAGTGGAACTGGATTGGGCTTCACGCGTGGAGCAGGGGTAGGTTGAACACGTAGAGCTGAATTAGGTTTCACACGTAGATTAGGGGTAGGTTTCACACGTGGAGTTGGTAAACCAACTTGACTCTCAGATCGTTGTGCCACAGGTGACTCAATGGCGGCGATACTTTCATCATACAGCTCAAGAGTAATCAAGCCCTTAGCTAAAAGATTCTTGAATCGCTTGATTCACGCTTCCATTGGTCTATATTCATTTGTCTACAGAGTGCAATTTCTTAGCACTCTTGATAGAGATGTCACACAAACGTGCTTATATACTGTTTATAATATTTGTTTAACAGGTTACAATTTGTCAGCGGTCTTGACAGAGAATATCACACAAACGTGATTAGAGCGCACACTTCTATCACGAACGACACAATGACGCTATCTAGGCGGTGCACTGCTTATATAGTTGACCCGTGCACGTGGGATTTCCCCCAAATTTCAGCTTTTCCCAGATTTCCCCATTTCCCCCAGTTTTTCCCAGTTTTCCCAGTTTTCCACGAGAATTCTCCGTTTTTCCCTGATTTCATCATATGCCCTCAAATTCCCACAGGTTTCCCCGGGAATTCTCCCAGTTTTCCCAATTTCCCCAAATTTTCCCAGTTATTTCGAGAATTCCCCCAGTTTTCCCATGTGCGCCCTATTAGACGAATGACCTCGATAGATATAGACTGTATCAGTGTGTATATACCATCAAGCACATATGTCAAATAGGTGTTTGCGTTTCGGGCGCCGAGTGGGGTGAGAGCCCTCGACGAGGGACTAGATAGACAAGATATATACATACATCAGATTCAAGAACTGGAGACAGGGGTGGTGGTGCGAAATAGATATGGTAGAACCATCTCCAACGCAGGGATATACTAACCCAGGGATATATTAACGCAGGAACAATAAACGTTAGCGCAGGGAGAAAAGTGCGCCAGAAACGATTAGTCCAAACATAAACAGTATTGACTTCCTAGGAACCTCACAGGGCGTGCGCCAGAACTCTATATACTACTCTTGGTATCAAGCTCAGAGTTTGGGGGCTCAAACTTCTTTTGGCTTAACAAGCCCGTCCTCCTGAAACTATCTGACCCCTCTAGAAGATTGCTATGAGACATTCTGAGTAGCGCACAGAAGCCCAGTTGTTAGCTGGGGAGTGACCAAGAAATTGACAACTCCTGAGGTTTAGGGTTGTCAGTTAAATGTGTGTGTGTGTGTGTGTGTGTGTGTGTGTGTGTGTGTGTGTGTGTGCGCGCGCGTGTGCGTGCGTGCGTGCGTGCATGCGTGCGTGAGAGCGGGGGAGGAAACGGAGCGACCAGCCGGACGTGTGTGTCTTACTTAAATATGTTTTGCCTTTGACAGAGCCAAACAACGGTACCTCAAATTTCTGAGAATCGTGGTGAAGATGTTGCAGGTGCAATCGATCAATTTGAGGTTACCTGTGTGCGTGCGTGCGTGCGTATGTTTTACTAAGATGTTTTTTGCCTTTAGCAGGGAGAAACAGCGGCACCTCAAATTGCTGAGAATCATAGTGAAGGGGATGCTGTAGATGCAATCAAGCAATTTGAGGTTACTGTTTATGCGTAGGTCTGTGTGTGAGTGAATGTCTGTGTCTATGTTTTAGTATAAATATGGCTAGTAACTATGTTAATACGATTAATATTATTGATGTGGTAATATTATTTAGGTTAGTACATCAACTTCATCATCAATATATATGTCATCTTTACCTAGCAACAGTAAGTCATAACGTAGACATACGCAGTGTAGGCTGTACAGTTTACTGCTTTTTAGTATCAGCTGGTAAATGGAAATCTACAGAAGAAATTTTGACAGCTCCAGACACAGCAGCTCAAAAAGCGACACAGGTTTTTTCAGAAAGCATTGACTTCAAAAGACAAGTTGCGCCATTCGAAAACGTTCCAATGTGTAAACCTGAAGAAGCAGTTAGTTTGCCTACGACATTCCACATTCCAGCAGATTTGGATAAACAAGGGACGTCACCAATTAAGGAAATGCACATTTACTTGCCTGCTGCATCACAGAATGGCAATGTTTTCAACTGCGGGGTTCCGCCGAATAGAACTAAAGGCAAGTGTTTAGCGTTGACCAATTAATAGCACTCTTTCAACATCAAAACAGAGAATTCGAGTCACAGCTATAGCACCTATTCGTTATGTCTACATTTTAGATGACGAGATCGCACATGACAAAGTACCTGATGATATTTCACAGTATGCTGAAGAAGTGTAGGTTACTATGATTAATGTATACACTCCTTCTAAACATAATTTAGTCTCTGCCTTCGCGTGTCACTGAGTCTATGCTTGCGTACTTGTTGACTACTTGCACTCTGTCTGTGCGCGTGTATGTGTGTGTATGTTGGTGTGTGGCTGTGTTTGTGTGCGCGTGCGTGTGTGTGTGTGTGTGTGTGTGTGTGTGTGTGTGTGTGTGTGTGTGTGTGTGTGTTTGTGTCTATGTCTGTGCGTGCGTGTGTGTGTGTGTGTGTGTGTGTGTGTGTGTGTGTGTGTGTGTGTGTGTTTGTGTCTATGTCTGTGCGTGCGTGTGTGTGTGTGTGTGTGTGTGTGTGTGTGTGTGTGTGTGTGTTTGTGTCTATGTCTGTGCGTGCGTGTGTGTGTGTGTGTGTGTGTGTGTGTGTGTGTATGCGCGCGCGCGCGCATGTGTGTGCATGTATGTTTGCGTGCATGCGTTTGTGTGAGGGTTTGTGTGTATGTGACTGTGTATTTAGCATGTACATCAATATATATGCATGTATACGTATTCTTGAATTATTGTTTTTGTTGGAGTACTAGAAACTACATTTTAAGTGATTTCCGTTTTAGTCATAATCAGAGCTTGACTTTTACAGTAGATTTTTGTCATTGATGGAGATCAATATTAATTAAATTTTACTAATGTCACACCTTTCTGATGTTTTAGGAAAACGGAAAGCGATAAGTTAGGAGGCTTCTGGCGCGGGTGGGCTGATATTCCTGTTCATATCATTAGTGATGTCAGCCATCTGCTTACAAGCCCTGATTACAAACATCAGCTGGCCAAGTCGCTTTTAGGCCCTGATTTGAATGAAAAACATTCTGAAGAAATGGTCAAGGCAAAAGAGGATGTGTTTTTAACAATCGATTTTTGGATTAGAAATCATGGAGATAACGCAACGTTAGATAGTCTATTTCGATTTATGGATAGTGTTGACTTGCTTGAAGCTTTGAAAGACCGACTGAATCAGCGCTTGAAGTCGCAGACATCTCAGAAAGGTGGATGTTTCATTTGAGCATACTTATTCATATTTTACAGTGATCTTCCTTTGTGTTCCTTTTGCTTAGTGGGCATAGCTCGATTTCAGCCTAGTCAACTGTTTGGTGTTGTTAATGATAACACATCGACTTATTGGATGCCATTAGGTATGGATATTGGATTTACGTATGACCAAGTGATCAGCACGGCAGATAGTTTTACGAATTCCCTCAAACTTAATGCTATTTACCAGAGAAAATGCAGCGAAGTTGGAGAATATAGAGCAGTTGCTCGCTTGATAACAGCTGTGCAGGCAGGGAATAGGATGGGAGCAGTGGAAGATAGTCTACCAGGAGGTATAAAGAGTATAGGAAGTTTCTCTCTGCTTTACTGTATTACTTTGGTTGTGTTGCAGTCACCGCTGCTTTGGCGGAATCATGCTCCTACAATGGTCAGTGATTTTTTAAGCAGTGATGGTTGTTATGTCTGTCTGTACATGCTTAGAAGCAGAGCTGTTGGCCACCGCAGACACAGCACAGACTCCAGGTGACTGTGAGACTGCTATGGAAGAACATATCGAAACTGCAAATGAAACTGTAAATGAACTAGAAGTCATAGCTAACAAAGAGGTTATACCTGAAGATGTTACAAGTGAAGGAAATGCCTTTGTTGCCGCAAACATGCAAAATGACGAGAACCAAAATGATTGTGAAGGTTAGACAATGTTTCGCTACAACGGTTGTGAAGATTTTCTTTAATTTCTTTCATTATGCTTTAGATCTTGAATTATCGGAAGACAACAGAAGTGGTCTGCTTGCCAATAAGACGTCAAGTAAGTGAGCCTATTTCATTTTAACTCGAGGTTTGCGTGCCTTAGAGTTACAGTAGTGTGGTCTGTGGTCAACTAACGAACGAACGGAAAAGACAACTCGAATGAAACGCGTGCATGCTTTCCTTGTTATGTCTTGTTTTAATTGGCGTTTCTAACGCATTATATTGGGTCTAAGTAACTAGATTCAATTTGAGGTGAATGTCAGCTAAGAGAGTTATAACACTTTAGTGCTATTTTTATGCAGAGTTTTAGTGTCAAGCCTGATTTAAATATATGTGACTCTAACCGTGATGTTGAATCTGACGATGACGCTAAAAAAATGAATCCAACTCCAGTGTTAGCGTCGGTAATCGTCAAAGGATGCTGTCTCAGTGGAGCTAGGCAGTCTTTTTGAAGTTTGATGTTTATCTGGGCGCTCTGTTGTAAACCAGGCTTTACTGTCACGATCTGCATGAATGGAAATTAGATAATTAAGCAGACAGGCAGAAGCTGACACAAGTTATAGTTGTAATAATGAGCGCTAGCCTCTTCGATTTCTGTTGCTCCTACACTTGCACTGTACTTTAGACTCACAGATGCAAAGTTGAAGCATGCTTTAACTTTTGCATTAGTTGAAGAATGATTTTTATTTTTCATAAAGTCACTTAGTTCTTGTTGGCAACAGGAATGGTAAGAGAAGCTCATGGTACAATGTAAATTGATTACCGAGTAATAGATTTCAGGAATTAGTCATGTAATGTAGTTCTAGTTATATTGGCGTCATCGTGCTATTTGTGTTGTGTTAATCGTGGTGTTGATTATATTTTAGTGATGTGCATGCACATATTGTGTGTACTTACGTACACATGCAATGTGTCAGGGTCTTTTATACCAAAATGTTCATTTGTTTATGGAGACAAAAGGACACAAACACACTCGTAGGTACCCACGTAAACGTGTACGCGCTACATTGCTTGTATCACATCGTGATATTACAATAAAAGGTGATCAGTAGTGGATAATTTTCTCATGACGACCGAGACATCCAATGCCGAACACAAGACTGAACTCTATTTAGAAATGCACACTTACATACAGGTAATCGTACGCATGCCCATCCCTCATCACACTCCCTTCTAACAATTAGTGTACAACCGTTAGTGTTCTAATTACCCACACAACTTATTAATCATCGTCCAGGTCTTCACTTCTATACTCCACTTCTTGATATCGTTTCTACTGAGGATCAGGGCTCAAATGTCTTGGGCGTTTCCTCATACTCCTTGATGCTCTCACCTCCCTAAGCACCTGAACATTTGATTTCTCCATTGAATCATTTGTCATCATTGCTGTACTTTTATCTAAATCTTGATCTTCTACAGTTGTACTTGATACAACGTCCTCCTGTCCTGGATGCTGCTTTCACGACAGGGCTGCCTTTGGTGCGGCTTCCAATTCATTATAATGTTGTTGATAGATCCTGCAGTTAGCTGTCTGCAGTAGTTGACATCAATAGGTGCATTCCTTTCTGTCAATTACCCGATACCATGAACTTTGGTAGGGAGCCATGTTGACTAATTTCCGCCTCTCTGAAGGTTGCAATTTTCTGCGTACAAACTGGCCAATCTCAAACGGCCTCAATGGTTCTGTCTCTCTCTGTTTCCGCTTTTCCTGATAATATTCAATGCATTTCTTTACTTTTCTGTAAATCCCATTCACAAGCTGTCAACTCTTTTGTACTCGATTCTTTGCTTTGACGGATATTTGTCTTCGTTCCCCGCATCTCATGTGCTAGTTATCCGCACTCTTCCTATCTTTTTACTAGTAGAGAATCTGGTCTTCTTGGCTTTTGGTTATACAGGAGTTAATTGGGTGAGTATCCAGTCGTTCCATTGACCGCTGTATTGTCACTTAGTTGTATAGCTAGCTGTCACTGCCCTAGGCTACGAAATTGAATTGTTTTCTGTTGCACCTCGTACATTGTCTAGCAACTGATTTTGTCTCTACACTTGGCCTTAATTAAGAACGAGGGTGATTGGGAGAACTGAGTCTGTGCGCCACCCCAAGCTGCCTGCACATTTCTTCAAAAACCTCCGCTATAAAGTGTGGACCTTGATTGGACTGCATAGCCAGGGCTACTCCAATTGACACACTCAGCGATCACTACTTGAACTGCTGTTTCTTCCTTACAGGCACAAGGAGACAAAACCTAGTAAATCCATCTTGCATAGCTAACAGATATATTTTAGTTTTATAGACGTCTGCAATAGGCCGAAAAATATGAATCTGTACCTTAGCCAGTAGATGAGCTGGAATATCCGTATTCAACAATGGTGCCCGTTTAGGGTGCTGGGGTCTGTTGTGTAATTGACACTCAATGCAACCCCTCACATAGTCCTGCGCATCTCGCTTCAAACCCTGCCACCAAACACTCTGCCTTGCCCGTTGCCATGTCATCTCTTGACCCATATATCCAGAAACTTGTACATTATATATGACATGGAGAAATCTCCGACGTAAGATTTGGCAGTACTACCAACCATTCCTCGTTTGCACTCAACGGTTTCTTTGATGACGAGTGTTCTTTATAGTTCACATATTGAAGTACACCATCCATGCCTACCCTTAGTCGGCTATGTTTGATTGCATGTTTCAATATGTCATATCTTTTCTCTCTGATCCCTCCTCCAAAAGCCTCCTCACTATCTCTAATTTTTTCTCTTTTTGTTTGTGTCGAATTAATTCCAAATCAAATACTGGACCTGTTTCCTGTCCTAAACACCTCTCATTCGTTTGCGCATGCAGAGTTGCCACCAAGTGACCATCTGCTCCAAGTCGTCACAAATAATCTGCCATTGCCATCGTATCACTCTTCCCAGCTTTGCGTATAGCATTGATCTCATACTGCTGAAAGAATTTAAGCCAATGGTCTCTTCTTTCTTTTCTCATCCGCCGTATTCGAAAACAACCATTGGAGTGATTTATGATCTGTAATATGATCAAAAGGCGTTCCTAAATACACTCTGAATTTCTTAATAGCAAGAACCACTGTAATTTCTTTTCAGGTGTCCCATACCGTCTCTCTGCCTATGTCAATGCATGTTGGTAAGTGCGATGGGCTTCAACTGTGCACCTGGTTGTTCCCGTATTGCTAACATCGCCCCTACTCCTTGATCGCTGGCATCCGTGACCAACTCAGATTTCTTACTAAATTCAGGAATATTTAGTGCCACCGCATTTGCTACACTTTGCTTCAAATTCTCAAATTATCTAATCATTTCCCTTGTGACGTCTTGTCCATATCAGTCTTTGGCCATCTCCGTTATCCCTCGTAACGGTATCTGTACATAAGAAAATTCGCTCAGTCCTGGTCTAAGTTCTCATATAGTTTTTGTTGTTTCAGACTTCTCAATTGCTGTACGCGATCTTCTCTTATCCTGACTTGACCTTCTCTATGACATAGCTTAGACATTTAATCCGTCGTGCTCCAAAAACACATTTGCTGGTTGGCAAAACTAATGTGGCCACCCTGAGTTTTTCCAACATTCTGCTTAATTTACTCATATGTTCACTTCAATCTCGTCCCCACACAATAATATCATCAAGATAACACATAAGAGCTTTTTGAAACTAACAATCTCCTAATATAACTGACATCATACGTTGGAAAGAAGAGGGTGCGCCAGAAAGCACAAAAGGACATCCTCGTTTTTACTGGAATTGCCCCCAAGGAACTATTCAAAGCTATCATTTTTCTGTCTTTCTTCCTGAGTGGTATTTGATGGTATCCAGACTTCCAATCCATCGTCGAAAATATTCGTGCGTACCCCAGTATATCCAACAGATCATCCATATGTGGAATCCGGAGCAACGTAGTAGGTAATGATTGTGCATTAAGGGCACAAAAGTCAAACGCCAAACAAAGTTTGCCGTTCTTCCTTCTTGCTCCATCAACTGGAGCTGCCCATGGGCTGTTCGACGTTTTAATTAATTCTTGCTGAAGGAGATTTTCTATATCTTTGCCCACTTGTTCCATTTCCTTTTCAAAGAAGCTTCGTGGTTTACTCGCTTTTGGTAGAGACCCTGGTTAAGGGTTATCGAATGCTTTACAACAACATTCACTACTGGTAATTTCTTTCCAGTTGTTCACATAACTTCCTTACATTCTTGTAACAAATTCTTCAGTTCTACCTTCTGTTGGTTTGATACGTCAGCTCCAATGTTGTGCCTCTCAATTTCATGCTGACTGTTTCTCTACTTGCTCTGTCCAACACACACATCTGGATACAATGTTGCCATGTACTCGCCCTTTTGCAATGTTTCTGGCATAGTATTTGTATTAGCCACTCGAATCCAAACATTATCTGACAATCTTGGCACTACAATCACATGCACTGGTTTAACCATCGCATCCTGACTCCTCAATGGTTTTACTAAATACTCTTGACCAGGTTGTAACCCTTTGACTGTACACGCGAGAAATACGTCACTCATATCTGGCACTGTAATCATCTCTTGAAGCCTGACATGCACTATTGCCAACGTTCCTCTAAACGTTCAATAGGCATGTAACCAAACTATTTTACTTTCCTATCTCACGTAACTGTAACTTTGAAAGATCCTTGATCTTGGCTTGCAAAAAGTTACAACAAAATTTGTGATTTTCTGGTGGAGCACCAAGATAATTTTTCCCTCTTCTAGTGATGTTAATTGTTTACATTCATGCCAAGAAATTTCTTTTTTGCTTATTCTAAACTTTCAGGTTTGACAATAAGCCGAGATTTACAGCCGTTGGGTAAATAACCAAATTTGGGTCCAAGAGAACTCAGATTATTCCACCACTGCCTGAGTGATGCCAGCTTTCCGCCGGCAGCAGCTTCATCCGCGTACAGTGAAACTTGTACTAAGCGACCACCTGTGGGACCCAGGGGTGTTGGTCGCTTAGGACATTTGGTTGCTTAGTAGAGGAAGCCTCGCGCTTCCACACACCTATAGCCCTGCATGCCAGACCACCACGACACGGAACTTACAAAGTGCTAAACGTCTCGTTTCTTGTTTTGTGCAATGTTCATATTTCGTCCATGTGGTTACAGACTGTTCTAATCAAAGCTAGCTACTGTGACAGGGAAAAGAAACTGGATAGAGTTTGCTGCTGCCTGGTTTCCTAACTCTTCTTCTGCATCACACTTTCCAGCTTTGCAACCGAATCCAGCATTTTCTGATCATTTTTGATGAGTGAAAACTGGAATAGGTCGTCCACGAGCTATACGGCTTGTTTGTAAGTTTGCACTCGAATTTGAGGCGGATCATAGCAAGTCTTCTCTCTGATGTTTGTCATGATGTTGAAGTAGAGCCCAAGTTACAGCCCCTTTCTGGTGAGAGTCTACCACAGCGCAGCAACTCGACGGAAGATGAAGCTCGCTTAGATGTGTCTGCATGTGGAGTTTGGGGAAGTCGCTTCAAAAACTTTTATGACGTAAGAATATTCAATCCTAATGCTCCTTGATACAAGTTTTCTGCAATCTCTTTCTGCTACAAACTCCAAGGACAAGAGAAGAAACGTCGCTATGAAGAAAGATTGAAACGAATAGAGCATGCCTCTTTCACTCCCCTGGTGTTTTCTTGTACTGGAGGTGCCAGCACTTCACTTCAGCGTTTTTGAAAAAAGACTACGGTCTTTACTGTCTCTTAAACAAAACATTGTATACAGTACTTCCATCAACTGGATAAGATGTCGCATTGGCTTTGCCTTATTTCGAGCATCCATCATGTGTCTCAGAGGCTGCAGAACAAAAAGAGCACCAATCAACAAAGACATATTCTTGGCTTCGGCTGAAAGCAGACTACCTTGCAGTAGTTAAATTTTAGAATTAAATATGTGTTTAATGTAATTGTTTTGCGTATGTTGCGAACAGTACTTTTGCTTAATTATTAGTCTTTTATGATAGAGTTTGATTTTCAAATACACCAGTTCTCTCACTACGGAGAGAACTGGTGTATTTGAAACTACGGAGAGAACTGGTGTATTTAAAAATCAAACAAATCAAACTACGGAGAGAACTGGTGTATTTGAAAATCAAACTCTATCATACTGTGAGATCTGGTGTATTTGAAAATCAAACTCTATCATACTGTGAGAACTGGTGTATTTGAAATCAAACTCTGTCATACAAGATAAATATTTAAGCAAAAGTACTGTACGCAACATACGCAAAACAATTACATTCAACACGTGTTTAATTCTAAAATTTAACTACTGCAAGGTAGTCTGCTCTCAGCCGAAGCCAAGAGTATGTCTTTGTTGATTGGTACTCTTCGTGATAGTAGTAGTAGTAGTGGTAGTAGTAGTAGTTTTATTCAGCAAAAGCATCCACCGGTCATATCCATACTACAAAAGCTACTACAATGGTACTCAATACAACACTGTATCAATCCGTTTAATTAAACAAACCTACTTAAGTCAACGTCACAATCTACTTAGTGAGGCAAGCCTCACTGTTGATTAAATCCATGTCAGAACATTTTAGAGGCCTGTGCTTGGCTGATCTACTTCCGCGAACGCACAATACAGAAGATCTTATTAGAGAAAAGCTGATCCGACATCTCAGAAGTTCCATCACTGAACTATATTTTTTCAGTTTTGTTGGCAATTAAACTGGCAAGATGTTTGTTTGTAGTGTCGATGGACGCTTGATGACGTTAGCCAACGCTCGTTGTCTGGTTTATTGTTGGCAGTTTGAATCACCGTTGACGAACAGCACTAAGCCTTGTTTTGATTCTATCTGTTTCCGGTATCTATACCTTCTCCTATTATCTCGCCAGTTCACTTTGCTGCGTAACGGTTTGAGGTTTGAAATTGACTACTGCTCTGATCGAGTCTCTTGACAACCAAGTGACGACCTCTTCGTGATGTCTAAATGCTGCTTGTGCAACAGCAGTGGTCGCTGCAAGAGCTGTCGCTGTGCTAAATTGAGCGAAAGGTGCACCAATTGCAATCCTCTCAACCATAGCCGCTGCATGAATTGGAAGGCTCGAGGGGAAATCAACTGAAACACTCAACAACTGTCACTGCGGTGTCTTACAAGAAAAACCCAAGGAAGGCACTTTCTTTTCAAACCATAATTGATCCAACGGCAACACCTCCAGAAACTTTGAAGAAGCCAATCAATCAACGATCTTGTCAAGACAAACCGTTATCTTACAGTTCGGTTGTCAGCGGTTCCAACTGTCACTTTTCTCCTCCACGTCTCAGTAAGTCGCATTCTGTTCAAACCATAATTGATCCAACGGCAACACGTCTAGAAACTTTGAAGAAACCAATCAAGTCAGGTGTTGACTATCAGTCGCCTACGCTAATGGACTTGCCAATCAATCAACGATCTTGTCAAGACAAATCAGTATCTTACAGTTCGGTTGTCAGCGGTTCCAACTGTCACTTTTCTTCTCCACACTTCAGTGAATCGCTTGACATTTCCAACAACCTAAATCAAGCTCAAGTGAAAGCTAACACCAATTCCAATCCTGTGCAAGAACTGATAAACACATGTTCATCAACTGATCCACACCAGGTGACAAATCCATTAGTAGATAAATATAAATCTTTTCAAGGGGAAATTTAACTTAAGTACTATAGATGAATGATGTACAAGTTGCCTACCTACCAAGTAATGACATTACCCAATTCTACTTGGGGTTCTATAGATGGAGGTCATTTTCGTGCGTGTATTGATCAAGCTTATCAAGAAGTTGTTCATTGGAGAAAGAACATGTTTCAGGTGCCTTGGGGTGCATCTGGGAGACAATTCGTGTCTGAACTGGCCAGACTATTTCAATCTCATGCTGTAGCTACTGCTTTGGAATCTGTTGCAATCACAGCTGCAATGGTAATGCCGCATCTTTTGCTGCAAAGGCCTAACATGAAATCGAAGCCCCGAGATCATGCATCTTGTCTCACATGACGACTGGCATCCTGGCTGGAAGGTGATATCCAAGGTCTACTTAGAGAAGCAAGAACAATTCAATTACATCTGGGAAATCGAGCTCATTCCTGTCGTTCAAACATGAAAACGGATTCATCTCGAAAATTTGCAACTTACATGAAAAGAGGTGATGTCAGGGCTGCATGGAGATTTCTCTCAGACGAGGCTGATTGTGGTGTTCTTTGGATGAATGCATTGATGATGGTTCACACTAGCCAGTAAGAGAAATATTGAAGAAAAAACATCCTGATCCTGCACCTTTGGTACCAGATGCAGTGTTGGATCCAGGTCTCCAAGCTCCTCCTGTTCATGTAATCTTGTTTGATCAGCTTGATGGAGTGGTAATCCTCAACATGGCTTTAAGTGCGAGGGGGCTGCTGGTCTTTCTGGTTTGAATGCTGCAGACTGGAAAAGGCTATGCACAAAATTCCAAGGCGCTTCTAGGAACCTCTGCAATTCCCTGGCTTTGCTAGCACGCAGGATCTTAACAGAATTTTTTGATCCAATTGGTGTTACTGGTTTTGTGAGTTGTCGTCTGATTCCACTGGACAAGAAACTCGGAGTTCGACCAATTGGCATCTGTGAAACAGCAAGAAGGATAATGGGCAAAGCCATCCTTAGTATTGCAAAGTCAGACATACTGAATGCTGCTGGACCACTTCAACTTTGTGCAGGCCAATTATCAGGTGTTGAATGTGCCACACATGCAATGCAAGCTCTCCTTGATGATTCGAATACAGAAGCAATCCTACTTGTAGACGCTTCTAACGCTTTCAATAACTTGAACCATCAAGTGGCTTTAACGAATATGTCTGTTAACTGTCCTGCCATCTTACTGGTGCTCGCCAACACCTACCGTCAACCATCTTTCCTGTTTGTTGGAGGTGAAGTTCTAATATCTAAAGAAGGCACGACTCAAGGTGATCCATAGCTATAGTACAAGCATTTTGTGACAAATTTTGAGTCAACCTTAAACTAATTGCAATACAAACTTTTTCAAGTGTTTTGTATACAGAAAAGTGTCCTCTATAACATACTAAAAGTCTTAAGGAATATCTGCAGGGGGAAGTGTCAAAAAAGTGGTCATCTGCTACCATACTCGTTGCCGATTCTACACCATCTTTTATTGTATATATACCAATGTTTTAGTAGGATTGTAAATTAGTTTAAACTTTCTGTGTTTTTCAACTACTTAATTGTAAAGGCTATAGTATAATAAGTAGATAGAAGATTTATGAGATGTAATAGTCACTATAGTCAATAATTATTATGTATTCAATTATTGTTATTGTCTTCTTCTTCATCATCATCATTATGATCATCAACATCAACACCTTCTTCATATGTCAGCCAGTCTGAGTTTATACAGTCAGATTCTCTGCAGTTGCCACAGGCAGGGGAGCATTTCACATTGTGCTTCTTAATGTACTGCAATCAGTCTGACAATTACACCTTATCATACGTAGGAGCTCATCAGGAGCTGGAGGCAAGTCAGTCTGGACTGGCTTAAGTCCTTCTTCACTCTCTCTCCACCCCCATTCTACTGGCGTAAGTACAACATCAGAATCTTTCCATTGTTGTATCTGAAAGTATACACGGAGACTGTGGTACTTTGCTGCAGCTGAAGTAGGTGGCAGAGTCTGTGGTTGAATATGAGATGTTTTAGTAGCCACCTTCTCGCAGAAACGCGTATAACGCAGCGAATCAAGTCTTTCTGCAGGTTTCCCATTGTACAAACAAACCAATGTTTGCTCTCCTGCAACAACAACATCTTCAGGGAAAGCTGACTGTGCATCGAACACCTTAGCTTGCTCTCGAAAGTGTGTACTTGATTTGAACTTCTTAAGGGAAGTTCCTTTTCCAATGCCATACAGGTGGGAGGTTGTATCACATCCAAGGATGGCATGCAGAAAGAGCATGTGAGTGCATATTTCAGGGCCTAGCTGTTCCTTGACAACCTGGATGTTCCACACGCGCGGTTTCTTTGTGCTCTTCTTTGGCTCTGGTCGGAAAAACACTCTGTGAGAGTGCAAGCTTGAGTACAACAGGATAAGAAGGTCTGTGTCATCACCAACCAGGATAGTGGTTGACATTGTGGCAGACTCCACTGATTCTTGTACAATTAGCAAATCAGCATTCCCTGGAGCATGATGCACTTTGCAGTTGTTCATCTCTAGTTGATCTCCGAGCATTTTGATGAACTGCTGCTTGTTGGTCTTGTTGGCCAAAAACTTAGCCTTCGACATTGTAAGCTGCATATTGCTGGTAAATGCTACAGTTACTCCAGCATGCCCTTTTGTTCACCTTTCATGCGTTGTGTCTTTCGTGGATTTGCCACTGTAACCATCAAACACGACAACTGCTTCTCCATACTTTTTTGAGACATACCTTGTGTACACTGAGCATATCTCTTGGTATGTTGCCCCTCGCGTCCATGGGATGCGGTGAATGAGTGCACCGCCATCCAGCACATACTGGACTTCTCCAGTTGTCTCAGAAATGTCTGGTGCCAATAGATTCCAGATGGCATTTGCCAGCACTGGCTTCTGTGGCTCCCGAAGAAGTAGTCATGAGTCAAAGAGGGCTGGTGGATAACTGCATAGCTCATACCTGAAGACATCTTCAAAATTTTCGGTTGCCTTTGCAGCAATTATCGTGAGTCTCTGGAAAAGTTGTGGGTCAATCTGCACTGCAATGCGCCATCAACCTTGACTGCATTCTTCGTGTCTAGAGTGATGACCTGATCTTTCTTCTTGAAATTATATTCTGCAGCAGTCTTCCCCTCCATGCTAATCAGAATTGCATTTCCAACATCTTTTGCTTTGTCAACATTGACGGTGCTGTGTGCATGTATTCCTGTGGAGATGCTTCTTAGACTGGTATCGGAAGTGAAGGGGTTCATATCTCGAAGATACTTGAGAATTTTGTGGGTATCTTTCCAGTCACGAGCTTGTCTAGCCTTGGTTATATCTTTGTTTTGCTCTCCTGTGTTGTAGCTAACCCCAGTCAGCTCTTGCATGGCACAGTTCACGTCAGCACAAGCTGGCTTAGACAACAACCATGTCAAGCGTTGCTGCTCAGTCATCCCTCGTCCTCTTATGAGACCCCCGCTGGTCTTCAGGCTTCTAGGGAGCACCTGCTCGATGATGAGATCCGAGGACAAGCCAGCCCAATAACGATCACTTCGTCTCACCACATGAAGACCTTCTCGAAAATGTTGATACACATCTGGATGATCATTGTGGAGATTAGACATTCGCTGCAGATATATCCATGCAGACTTTGTGTAGTGGTTGTGCCCACATGCGGCCAAGTAAGGGAGCATTTCTGAAACAGTTTGGAGACGCAATTCCCAGTTACCAGTACGCTCTGCTCGGATATACTTGCGAAGTATATCAACCATATCTATGTACTGCAACCAAAGTGTAGCAGTCCTAGACGACTTCACGGATTCGGTTTCTCTTTGAAGAGCATCACCGATTCTGGTTAGGACACCAGACTGGCAAACTTGATCTGCAGACATTAAACCCTGCATCACCTTCTCATAGAGAACAGCAGCTTCATCCAGGTCTGGATGTCTAGCAGACTTCTCGTGTGCTAAAGTTGTAGCTTCTAAAATCTCTTCTGTTTCCACATTCCCAGTTTCTGGGTCATCTGAACTTCTAGAGAAGCCTTGAACAAGTCTCCAGTGAGGTATTTGTTCTTCACTATAGTGTTTCTACAGTATCCAATGCGATATCTGTGTTTCAGAAGAACTGTAAGTTAGACATAGAGAGAGTTTTGGAGGTCACGTGATTTGAACGCTACCAGAGGTGATACGCTCACTTCCCCTCAAAGAATTCACTAAGACTTTTAGTATGTTATAGAGCACACTTTTCTATGTAGGAAACAGTTGAGAGAGTTTGTATTGCAATTTGTTTAAGGTCAAACCATATAATGCCTGTACTACTATGCCAATGTATGCCCTTGCAACAGTTCCTCTTTTGACAAAGGTTAGCACAAAAGAGACAACACAAGTTTGGTATGCTGACGACGCTGCAGCAGGTGGGAAACTTAACTTCTTAAGACAATGGTGGAATAAACTCAACACATTTGGCTCTTCCTTGGGCTACCTGCCTAATGCAAAGAAGTCATGGCTGATAGTTAAAGAAGAAAACATTGATGCAGCAAGAGCTCACTTTGAAAACACAAATATCAACATCACTACGGAAGGTAGGAAATATCTAGGAGCTGCTCTAGGAACAAAGAAATTCTGTGACACTTTTCTCAAGAACAAAGTTGAAAACTGGACTAAGGAAATTGAACGTCTCTCTGTCATCGCCAAGACACAGCCACATGCAGCTTACTCAGCTTTCACTCATGGAGTAAGCAGTAAATGGACCTATATGGCCAGGACCAACAGCAACTTAGCCCAATTTCTGCAACCACTGACTAGAGCAATCTACTCAGACTTAATTCCTGCATTAACGGGTCAATCCGCATCTGGGTAAACGATGAAAAGAATATTTGCTCTTCCAATTCGACGAGGTGGACTTGGAATCATTGATCCTTTGTCCCTACACAGAGAGTTACAGAGCCTCTTACCAAGCTCATTCTTCAGCAGCAAAATCAAATGACTGAGGAGGTTTCACAACAGCAAAGCGTATTGAAGCCAAACGTCAGAAAAATCTTGTCATCAATGTCACTGATGAGGAAATTTCTGCCAACCTCAATACAAATTTCAAACGTGCTGTTGATTTAGCCAAAGAGAAAGGTGCTTCTGTGTGGCTGACAGCTCTACCTATAGAAGAGCATTGTTTTCTTCTGACAAATCTGAGTTTCACGACACACTATGTCTACGCTATGGCTGGCGACCAGCATTTCTACCTGATTTCTGCCCTTGTGGAGACCATTTCTCAGTTGATCACTCACTCTCATGTCCTACCTGTGGATTTCCAACACTGAGGCATAATGAGACCTGAGACATTGTGGCTAACCTATTGGGTGATGTCTGTCATAATGTCCAGAAAGAACCAATTTACGGAAACTGGCTGGAGAGATACTGCCTCAGAAGAGTAACAGCACTGATGATGAGGCCAGGCTGGACATCTCCGCGTGTGGTTTCTGGGGTGGTAGATTTCAGAAAACATACTTTGATGTCAGAATCTTTAATCCTCATGCTCAGTCATATACATCATCAGCAATATCATCTCTGTACAGGAAACAAGAAAAGAAACGTAAATACGAGGCTCGAATCAGAAGAGTCGAACAAGCTTCTTTCACACCACTGATATTCTCTTGCACAGGAGGAGCAAGCAATTTAACATCAACAATCCTGAAACGACTGTCATCTCTCGTCTCAGAAAGCAGGAAATGGCCTACAGTACAACACTGTGCTGGGTCAGATGTCGTCTAAGCTTCGCATTACTTCGATCTGCAGTTATGTGTATCAGAGGTGCAGATCCAAAGCAAAGCGCCCAATTACTAACAACAGTATTCTCTTGGCTTCTGCTGAGAGTGGTTTGTCTTACTGTTAATTAAATATATCATGTCTCTGGGCATGCAGAATGTCGCTACCTAGTTGTTGTGTTTGCCTTACAGTCGTAGTAGTAAACTTTGTGGACACATTAGCTTATGTATATTTTATTCATAGTATATGTACGTAGTACTTTTATTCGAATACGCTATGTCTCTCAGTAGTAGTGGTAGTGGTGGTAGTGGTGGTAGTATATTTCAACGTCAGCAGACATACGTACAATGTAGGAAGACCACATAAGTAAAAGTCTGAAAGACTGACTTACGAGAGTGTCATAGTAGTGCCTTGCAGTTATATTTTAGAATTAAATATGTCTTTAATGTAATTGTTTTTCGTATGTTGCGTACGGTACCTTGCTTATTTATTTATCTTGTGTGATAGAGTTTGATTTTCAAATACACCATTCCTCACTACTAGTAGTGGTAGTAGTAGTAGTAGTCTGCACATAAACTCACTCACGTCATTTATCCACGACTCACCTGCCATTTCTTTTTGGTTCAACCACGCTTCCGGCTCGCCCGGCAGCTGTAACCGCAGCATCATGGCTTGATACTGAACGTACGTCTTCCATCGTCTTATGCCTTTAGCACGATTTACTGTCTCGATTAGCTTCAAATGGCTTTTGAAAACTAACCAGTTTGCTGGCGTCACGTCTTCTCCAAATATCCGCGCTATTTTCACCTCTCTCCCTCTACCGGCATCTCTAACAGGGTCGCCGCTATACTTGCGCCGTATCTCTGTCTTTTTTCCGCAACATGTACTCACACGAAAGGAAACACAACCAATTCCGAGCACATTGCAAGACTGAACTATAGTTATTTACAAGTGCACACTTATGTATAGGTACTTCTACGCATGCGCATCCCTCATCACGTACTAGTTGGTCTAAAACAGCTTTCCTACTGCTTCACTGATCATGAAATTCATATAAGTGGTTGTGTAGCTGTAAAGGCTAAACATGCATGCTTGTACAGTGATAGGTGGTGTTAGAAAAAGCTGAAAATAGTATTTTTAATTAAGTCGCTTTTTACAGGCTTGGAAGCAGAGAGAGTGACAACTGGACATGTAGAACAGTCATCAGAGACTATTACGGGAGGACAGATCAAAGCTGGAATTGAAACTGTCAATGAACTAGAAGTCATGGTTGAAGAAGAGACAGTAATTGAAAAAGCTACAACTGAAGGAGAGGCCGTTAATGTCTCAAATATGCAAGACGACAAGCACAAAAGTAAGTGTACAGTTTTAGGTGATTTCTAGTTTTCACTATATGTAATTGGGAGAGTTTGTGTAAGCTCGATTTTTATGAATTTACACGCACTCAAAAAAACTCGCGTTCATCTACTTGACAGCGCTGCATGTGGTCATATGGTTAGGTATATCATAACAAATTGGAATGAATGGAGGATGATCTCACAAGACGTAATCAGCATAACAAGAAGCTTTACCTCTGTGCTGAATTACATTTGGTTGTGTGTGTGGGTGTTCAGTAAAAACCATGACTTCCTTGATCAGGTTCTTACAGTGCTAAGTGATGTTTGTAAACATCTTAAAAGGGAATTCTCAGTAATTAGGTTTAGATGCAGATCTTGTAACAACTGAAAATATAGAAAAGTGATTAGATTAATTAAGGAGAAGCTAAACGGTGTCTAGAAATTGAAACCTCAAATATGATCATAATAGCATAGAGCTTATACTGAAAGGGAATCTGACGATGAAAGAGATGCCTTTCTTACAGCAAATCTACAAATTGAAAAGAAACAAGGTGACTGTCAAAGTTTAGGTGACTGACGATTGGTTATCCGTATTGATTGAGATTCTCGTAATATTTTTTGCTTTCATTACCTCGACTATATCTGAAGACAACAACAGCAGGTTGATGGAAAGGGAGACGTCAAGTACGTAAGCGCATGCATCTAGACCTAGTTTGTAGATATCTCCAGGCACGCATGCGCTAGGGATGCAGTACTTTGGACAGACCAATCAACCAACCAACAGACGAACGGAAGAACGGACAAACGGACTGACAACTGGCATGTTCTCATTGTGATCGTTGATGTTAATTAGCGTGCCAGTTAAGTGTCTGATGTCATGTATGTGCATGCTATCAAGAGATGTCGAAAACCTGCACTCCAGGCAACGTTGCCAGCTCTTCTCACTGGCTTTTTATATTCAAGATGGATAGCGGCTAAGGGTTTAGTACTTTTAATAGCGATTTTTCATTGTTTAAGTAGAGTTTGTTCTATGGTCTGGATTTCCATAATTAGTTAATTAAGCAGACAAACGGAATATGTTACACGTAATTTGTGTAGAAATGAGTGGTAAAATTTATTTTATTTTAGATGGCTTAGAAGACTTGCATATTACTCTATACGCACACTCAGATGCAAAGTACACATATACACCTAGTTTATATTGATTGATTGTTTGTTCTGGTTTTGTTCGGTATTGAATTACGTTTGGCTGTGTTACAGTGAAGGTCATGTTGTCAGAATCATGCTCTAACACTGGTAATTAACGTTTGTAGACAGCTAAAGATTACATTGTCAAATGTATGCATAATTGTTTCCAGTCTTAGGAGCAGAACTTCTGGCAACCGAACAAGTGAAACAGACCGCAGTTGAAGGAGCGGCTGAAGTGAGCGTAGAAATTAAAGCTGCTGGTGAAATTATGAACGGACTACATGAAGAGGTTAGAATTGAAGAAAACTCTACAACTGAAGAAGAGGACTTTGTTGCAGCAAATATACAAAACAACAAGAAGATTGACTGTACGTTTTAAGTGGTTTACGGTTGCAATTGTACAATTATGGAAAGTCTGTAAATTCTCTGCTCTATGTTTTAGCTCTTGAATCATTTGAAAGCAACAGCAGCGATACGAGAGAAACAGAGACTTCAAGTAATTGAGCACATTTAGTTGTAATTATTGCGTATAGAGTTTATGTTACCTGCTTGATTTTCATGAACAGGCATAACAGTTAAACAGATAAACAGACAGACAAGGTTTAGATGCTAAACGGTTTTATATAAATTGCTCGCCCAGTTGCACTTTTTTTACAAACACATCGTAAGATTGGACATATCGTATTGTGAAGTGGTTTGGTGAGGATTGGTGCTCCGTAGTAACAGGAATTGAGGTAGAAACCGTGCAGTGGTTGACTGTAAATTGATTACTGCCTAGTAGATTTCAAGACTTACTTATTCTCGACTATGTGCGGGTAGTTAGTTTTCAACTGTTCTGCGCGTTTTCTGTAGGCAGTGTTGGTGAGGGTACTATATTGAAGTGGATGCGTATTTTGTAGAGTATTAATTAATGTGCCAGGTTTTATATACCGAAAAAGGTTTTGCAGTAGTACCTCAGTGTTCTTCTGTAGATAGAAGCAACTGCAAACACACGCACGCGCGCGCTACCTTGCAATACAATAATATCAGTGGAGGATTATCTACCAGGTGGTATTGTTGCTCTTGGCCGACAACAGCCATTGGTATATCGACGTTTTGAATACCTTGTTGAAACAATACCATGCCTCTTATCACAGATCTATACGACTAACGCCAGCAAAAGCCAGAAAAACCGAACCCCTCGTTTGGAATTCTTTATATGGAAAAGTCGTATCCGTAAAACATGCAAATTTCACATTCGGTGATCTTTTTCGAATTGCTAAAAAGAAGACGACCTTTGAAAAGGGATACACACTCAATTGGACCGAAGAAGTATTCGAGATCGTTGAAATACAGAACACCAACCCGGTAACGTATGAGATCAAAGACTGGAACGAAGAGGTCATAGAGGGTTCCTTCTACGAGCCGCTGTTACAAAAGAAGTCCCAAAACGTGTTTTACATCCAGAAGGTGATACGAAAAAGGGGCAACGAGCGATGGTCAAATGGAAAAGATATCCCAATGCGTTCAACTGTTGGGTGTCTGTAAACGACTTGTTCACCCTTGGATAAGATCTTCGATAGAGTTGTATAGTTGCTCGTAGCGGTTGGTGCACATCGTTGGACTTGCTCTTTGAGCCCCCATTCGCGTAGATATCTGGGATAGAAGACAATCAAATTTGATGAGTTTTCTTTAGTGGAGCCTATACCCTAGTGTCTTCTTCTATCGAATTCTCATCGCGGCCGTCCTCTTCTCATCCTCGGCAAGTTCGAAGTGTTCCAACTGTTTCTTGAGATTGTATTTGATATTTTATTTGGGGAGTTCTACGTAGAGAGCGTTTGACCCAACTCTCGGGCGTTCTACGTCGTAGATGCTCTATCCAACGCATTCCTATTCCCATTCGTACTTTTTTTGGGATTTTGCACCACACTCACTCTTTAGGTATAGGATCGATCCATTCCAATTTTATCGGTGGTGGGGAGCGCGATACCAAGACTCGTCGTGGTAGTGGACGGTGGTTCTACAATGAGGACACTAGATAACCTCTCGAGGTTCGCAGCAAGTGCCAATTCCGTACCAATCGTCTACTTTGCACGCACACGACATTCTATATTTATAAGTTTTATTTCTGTAATAGGAGCAACATATTTATATAGCCGTTTGAATAGCTCTAGAGCAACTTGAAATCTCTTGCATTTGTACGACGAAAGTGATATCAGTTCGGCGGTGTCGCTCTATAGTGCATTGACCGTTTTGAATCCACCCGCTAAGGGCCTCGTGTACCTGTTACAACTACACGACCAGGAGCATATTGGGTGTACGGCACTCGAATACGCATTGCGCGTTCTGACATCGAAGATGGTGCAATACCTCTTAGAACTATGCGAGCATGATAAAATCGATGATGAGGCTCTCGACTCGACATTTCGTTTCTGAGACCTCTACACAGTGATATGAATGTGGCATCCAAGCAAGAAGAGGAGATCAAAGAGGATCCGTACGACGAACTTTGGTGTATGCCGGGGAAGACATCTTTCATCGACGACTCTAGCAAGAGAGTTAGAAGTGTTTGTGATAGATCTGCTCGATCTGAATAGATAACGGCCCAGATGTAGCACAATTGCACAATGTCTTCGGGATGTCCCTCCTCGGAACATGTTACCATATATATAAGGTAATCATTAGCGAGAATTTCTATTGGTGGTTTACTAAGAAATTGACTGCCCAAAAATGTTGTCAAATTTTATTTTAGCGGTCGAGCATTGTTGTATGATAACTGATATGTCTTACCATAAAAGGTAGATTCACGGCCTTCTGCTGTGGCAATGCCATAGCCAGGTCGACTTTGTGGACGCCCCAATCACGACACAGGCGAACTATGGATTCGCGACTATCACTCGCGGCCCATATTTATCCTTGTCGACGTTACTTGCTCCCATTCGTGACATAGTCGCACTGCATTTTTACGACCGCCGTGTGCTGCCCAGGGCATGGGTAGGTCAGAATCAGTAACACTCCAATTACGACACAGGCTCATGACCTTTTCATGACCGCCACTTATGGCCCATGATATAACCGAGTTGAGATCGGAGACTTCCAATTCTCGACATAAACGGACGACTTTCTCGTGACAGCATTTTACAGCCCATGCCATGACTTCTTCGAGATCGACTTTGTCATAGATGTAACACAATCACACGACGTGCGCATGATCGCCGCATATGAAGTCATGTTTTATGGTCTCTTGAACAAGGGTTGTGCCGAGTTGTCGAGCTAGATGTACCAATTGGCATGTATGGCCGCAAGTGGCAGCCGTAGTTATGACTTTATTAGGAGAAACTGTATACTATCCTGTAATGAAATCACTTCTATTGCAATGCATTCGAACACCCAACCAATATAGACTGCTGCACTTTTAGTGTACGCACAGGAAATTTGGCAAAAGCTGAAACGTGACAACGCACCGCTTGAGCAGCAGCAACAATTCGTAGAGATATCGCCATTGTATATACTGTAGATCACATTTGTCTAATAGTGCGCACCTCTTAGAGCCTCTGTAGATTTTGAAATGTCCTAATGATATCGTTTGCGTTTCTCTTGCGCATTTCTCAGCTTCTGGTGCAATTGATATCGCTGAGTCTCTTTGCAAGACGTATGCGACAATGCTCGAACACATGTTGCATCAGCCTTTAATAATGTCGGGACGAATCTCCTCGGTCTAGAGTTTGAAGACCTCCGAGTCACATTACTACTCCAAAGTTGCCAAAATTTGTTGAAACACTCGATCATTTGCTTTTTGTATGTATGACATTGAAGCGGGCCAGGAGCTATATTGCCAATGACATCTTTGTAGATCGCGACAGGTCTTTTCACCATCTCGATATATCTGTCGGTGATATGGATGTTCTCGGCCTCTATTTGTATATTTTGTCTGTGGTGAGGTGTGCTCGTTTACAAAGACTGACATACGGGCATCTAACTACACGAGATGTCCCATAGGCAAAACCTGTCTTTGACCTCTCTGGCCATTCGCTGGGCGATCGTCTTACCGATATCGATGTTTTTACCGTAGATCGACAACCAGCAGTGCCATATAGCAACATCAGCAGGGCTGAAATGTCTCAGTGGACCGACAATGTTCTTCTGACTCAATTCCATATCTTTGATGGTCAAAACTTGAAGCCCGTTATCCAATTTGGGTACATACCTATGATAGAATAGCAGTGGATACCCTAGGATGCTCGCGGGGATACAACATCAAATCATTTTATGTTTAGTCGCGTAAACAACCACCCGGTTAATGCCTCGGACGAGAGGTAGCGAGTCACCAAATACCTGCATAGTTATCGCAGCAAATTCAGCCACAGCTGGCATATTGCGCACAATTCAGTGGCTATATACTGGAGATGCTATTTGTCTACTAGGGCGCCACTTTGAACATAAGGGCACCCATAGGTCGGTGCAACAGAATGTGTTGCTCGAGATCTAGTAGTGTATTGGCGTCAGAAAGAAACCACCTGACGCTCCCCCATATTTTCGCAGACTTGAGGAGACTGAGTAGCCCCGAAAGAAGTGCGAAGACCCGAAGAGGATTCAAAAATATGGGGGAGAGGCAGGTGGTAACATTTTGACGCCAGACACTCTACTCGTAAGTTTTCATTGAGCTCTGGACAATGTATCAGCCAATACAATTCGGCCCTTCCGGTGTTTGATATCTAGATGGTATCGTCGCAAGCGCATTAACATTATTTGTAGCCTTTAGGGGCCAGGTGTATTACCATTGGTTTGTGATTGGTATGGACCATTACTTTCGTGCGGTTTTCTCAATTTGAGCGTATTCTCCTTCAGTTTTGGACAGCGCTCTGCAAAATTGTTGTATTATTTGTCATTGTAGGTATAGTATCTGTCGTTGTAGGTGTACTATCTGTTGTAGGTGCACTCTCCTTTGCGATCCATAGCTCCATACCATTGTAGTATTGATAGATACTACGAGCTAGAGTATAGTCTCCCACTTTCATGTCTTTTCTACTTCAACACATATAGGTATCTACATATATGTATATGCTGGTGTGCTGGTGTTTCTGCTAGTATGCCTCTGCTTGGTAGAGCGATGAGACAGATTCAAGATATTTGCCATACACACTGTACCAAACTCGCTTTTGGATATGCATTCTTTGTCTTCTAGTGTTCGAACAATGGCCACTAGCTCTTTGTCTTTTCTGTAAAGCAAATATCGCTAGTATTGCTAACACATATTCGCCCCAATCTACCAATGGTTTTGTCTACAGGCTCGCAGTATCTACCATCACCGGCAATCTTGATCGACAAAGTCTTGCAGCATTGTGCTACCCTCCCAATTCTTTGCCTATACAACAGTGCATCGACTCTGTTTCTAGCTTGTAGAGACGCAGTGGGATTTCCACTTGTAGATTTTTTACCAAGCTTTTGTATATGCTATCCAACCCTTTGTAGAGCATTGTCGAGACTAGCTATATCTAGACCTATTAGACTATGCGGGGGTAGATAGCCTTAGTTTTCTATAGCCGATATATCGACTCCTGTGTCTAGCATGTCTTGCAGACTAGGGATTGGTTCTGGACGTGCCGCCGGTATCTCCTCGTCGGCCACCATTTGTTTAGAGGACTTAGGGATAGGTATTGGACGTCTACTGTACACAGGCATCTCGTCGTCAGACACAGTTTGTGTATTTTCTGTAGAGGACCTAGGATAGGTATGGGACGTCCCCCAACATCCCATCGTCGCCCGCTACTTGTGTATTTGCTACTATCGCGTCTCCAGAATACGTTTTCAAGTTACACTTTCCGAAATAGAAGTAGGCTATATACACGACTACATATTTTGTAGCTTGCAGGCCTGCCCTGTCTCTGCTTGTAGGGCGAACAGACTTTTTTCTATATTTTGTGGTCTGCCTATTGTGTGTTGGTGTGTCTCTGCCAGTCTGCCTCTGCTAGTGTGCCTCTGCTTGTAGGGCAGACACTTCTCTATATTTTGTTGTTTGTCCGATCCAAATAAATTCTATCAAATTTAATCTACCCTTGTATATAGTCATGTGTAAATGAAATTCCTCGATAGCAAGATATGTGTTTTTGTTGACCAACTTAGTTCTCACCGCCAGCGCTCGGAGGAATGGTCTCGACTGCGACGACATACTGTGCGAGGATCCGAAATGGCTGCTCTACTGGGTTAGAATTTCTGTGGCTCTTTTCGACAATTGCTTTGAGGCAAGAGCGGTGTCAAACCGAGACCTCCCGTGGGCATCGCTTGTTGGTGAAGAACGGTCTTCGAACTCGTGTCGGAGCGATTGGTCGAAATAGATTGTGCAACCGTGTGTATGGGTAGGAAGATCTGTGTTCGAGCGGGGAATGTTGGCTATAGCCCCGACGGGTACTGTGTCGTATCGTCGACGAAATGTGGCAAAGGTAGACGCATTTATACGACACAGGAGGACCCACCATCCTAGACTTTCCGAGATATTGTCATGCTCGAATACAAGGCTTTATATCGAAGACACCCCAAGGGGTGTATCCCTCGATACTGCAAAACACCAAACCTAGATAAGATTATCTCTCCCCCATTGCGAACTTGGGTCTGTATGTGGAAGTCGTCTATCGTCTGTGCACTCTGGACTAACTCGGCCCGACACCGTACTACAGTACGACCTACCACGGAGATGCGAACCACGGTTGGGCCTCCCCAGTAGCCTGGAGTCTATGGTGGTGGTAGGAGATTTTCCAGACTTGGCACCTGTGGAGTTTGGAGATGTCGCAGACAATGTGTTCTACACCACCATGGAATGTACCGTCCGTGGTTTTTGCAACGTCAAGTATCTGGAGCCTTGGTTTGGCCACGGTATAGGAAACGCGACGCCTCTCAGGGAGGCTCTCGCCGCCATAGATTGTGGCAAATCCATGGCGGGATACATTACTTGGAAGACTATGGAACTACATTATTTACCTACCAAACGCAAACAACGTTTTCTCCAAGAGTGCAAACCGAAGATCGAAAACCAATGGGAGACGGTTGGTGCGATTCAAGAAGCTGCTAATCCACGTCTGGAATGGTACATGTTTGTCCACAAGGATGGGTACACTTGCGGAGATGTGTATGGACATATCCCGTAAACGCGTTGGTAGTATGCACATCCAAAAACATTTTTGGTCGGGTAGCTGTCTGTATACCTGTTTGAATTCTTTTATGGTTTCTGTTTGTATACCGTTCTGTATCTACCTCGTTTTTTTGCGTCTATGTAGGACTGTTTTAGCGTCTTTTGACTACATCCACTGTAGTGTTTTGTATTTCTGCTTGTGTTTCTGTGTTCGTCTAATTTTATTTTCCGTATATCTGTCTTGTCGACCACATCCCCCTCTTTTGTATCTATGTCGGCTTGTCGATGTTGGTCTGTCTCCGCAACAGTGCGACATCCTCTGTGGGTATTTGTCTGTGTGGATGGGGTCTAGGAGATTTGTGGTCGCCTACGGTGCTGTGTGGAGCAAGTACACGTGGTGGTATTTTCCAGCAACGTAGCATCGTATCTCTAGCTCTATAGAGCTCTGAATTGGGGTGGATCTTCTTATATCTTGTTTTCTACGCATCTGTTGGATTTGTAGAGACCCCCTCAAATTTTGAAAACATACTTCCAACAACCAAATTGTTTGCATCTATGGTAGGCTTCGATACGAAACTTAGTGTTGGTGGGGAGTGCATCGAGGTCGGAAGAATACCCGATTCTAGAATCTGGCAGAAGTCACATCTGTTTTCTGCGGTCGCTCTCCATGTTTCTTTCGTCGTCCACCTCCTCCTCGGTTTTCTCGTCGTCTGTAGAGGCATACGCTTAGTCGTCTGTAGGTTCGAGTGCAACGCGCATAGCTTTGTGTCGGGTTTTGGTTGCCCCTATATGTAGGATGCACAATACCATGGGCTGCTCGAGCAAGGATAAATCGCTCTGTATTTGTTCTTCGACGAACTCTGAAGGAATACAGACATCTTTCAATCTCGAGAGCAAAGTTTTAGGTGCCGCGATATATGTATTAGCCATATACTTCTACATGGAACTCGCTGTTGGGAGGTAGGGTCTCTAGCTTGCCACAGTCCTTGATATTGGGTGCTTGGAGGATTCGCATTCTCTGTCCGACTGCAGCTTCTACGATGTCTAGTTGGAAGGTGTTTCCTCTATGGTGTTCTCTGTAGGAACTTCTATGGGTAGAGGTTCGAGTCGGACGCGCATGGTTTTGTGTCGGGATTTTGTCGCTCCAATGTGTAGGGTGCACAACACCATGGGCTGCTCAAGCAAGGATGGATCGCTCTGTAGCTGTTGTTCGACAAACTTGTTGGAAGAATACAGGCATACTTCGATCTCGAGGGCAAACGTTTGGCACCACGATATGTGTATTAGCCATAGGCTTCTACGCAAAACTTGCTGTTGAGGTAGGGTCTCCAGCTTGCCACAGTTCTTGCTCTTGGGGGGGGGGGTGGAATCATTTGCATGTTTTGTTCGACTGGAGCTTTTGCAATGTATTTGGGAGGTGGGTTCCTCTGTTGGTGCCTCTGTCCCATTCTTTGGTGAGGAAATAACCGTGGCTGTATTTCTTCTCTAGAAGAACTAGAAATAGGTATTGCACATCCCACTGGCGTATTTGCTACTCTAGAGGACCTAGGTATTTTACGCTCCCAACATTCCATCTTCGGCCCCTACTTGAGTATTTGCTACCGCTTTTCCAGAAATTTTCAATTTGCACTCTTCGAAATAGAAGTAGGCTATATGCAAGGTTACATAGTTGTAGTCTGTAGGACTGCCGTGTCTCTTGTTTGTATAGCGAACACACTTTTTCAATATTTTGTTGTCTGTCTATGCCCGTGTGTTGGTGTGTCTCTGCTAGTGTGTCCCTGCTATTATGGCTCTACCGAGATGCAAACGCGCGTGCGCGAGATTTGCCGGTATTTGGCGCGCAGAAAATATAGAAAACTCCCCCAAATATACTCGCTGCCGGTATTTGCGGAAAAAAGCCGTCTTGTATTGCAGAGATTCAAAAAAACACCCTACCAGCCTTTTTTAGACGCAATGCAAAGGCGCGTGTACGAAAAGTGGTCCGAATGTGCATTGAAAACGGTATTGTAAACCCCCAAAATATATTCGCTGCCGGTATTTGCCGAAGGAAGAATTGCCGTTTTGTATTGCAGAGATCCAGCAAAAGACCTCCACCACCCTTCTGTAGACATGATGAAAACGGTCTTGTACGAGCCGAAAAGATAGGAAACTTGCCGAAATAAAGAAAAGTCGCCGAAAATAAAAAAGTCGCCGAAATATATGCTCGCCCAAGCAAGAGAGGGGAGGTTTTCTGGAGCTCTGCAATATAAACGGCTGTTTATCAACTACGTTTATTTGCATGCAATCCCAAGCGAAAGAGAGGGGCGTTTTATAGATCTCCGCAATACAAATAGCTATTTTTCAAAACTGTATTTGAGAACTCCTACCTCCATTATTCGTGTCCACCCCAGTCTATGAAAAAGTACTCATTTATGCTCTGGAGTCGAGAGAAGCAGTTGCGTCTAAGTTTCTTGGTTAAATACTGCCATAACGCGCCATCATTGTGACTTGAACCTGCCACCCTGCAAGGTCCACGATGTTTCTTTTATTTTTCAAATGCATTGTCTAACCAATTGACCTACAGCACCACAAACTCACACGCGCATGCACACACACACACGCGCGTGCACACGCACGCACACACAATGACGCACACACACACACACACACACACACACACACACACACACACACACACACACACACACACACACACACACACACACACACACACACAATGACGCGCACACACACACACACACACACACACACACACACACACACACACACACACACACACACACACACACACACACACACACACACACACACACACACACACACACACAAACAAACACACACACACACACACAAACAAACAAACACACACACACACACACACTACATCGCTACAGCTCAATGAAATGGTGTTAGTAATCTTAATGCAGCACAAGAAGTTAGTTTCTTACTATTTACAGAATGGCATTTGTTTATATGTGGCATCGAATGTAAAGCTTTGGCTTTACTGAAATCAACTGAAAAACATTCTGATGTGGGTTTGACAGGCTTAGAAACAGATCCGGTGACAGCTGGACATTCAGGACAGACCGCTGCTAGATCAGAAGCCTCAGTGGGAGGAGAAATCGACGCTGCAAGTAAAACCGTAAATGAACCAGAAGTCACTGCTCAAGAAGAGGCCATAACTGAAGAAGCTACTACCAAAGGAGACGCTCTTGTTGTATCGAGTATATGGAAGGACAGAAACCATGGTGACTGCAACATTTTCAATGATCTAATAAAATTGTAATTGCAACCATAATAGTTATGAATATTTTGTGTTGAACTTTAGCACACGAATCTTCTGAAGACAGCAACAGTATGATAGACAAAGAAACGTCAAGTGAGTAAGCGTATCTACTTGTAGTTCTATTTTCGGTACAGTTTATTGTTTTGACTTGCACAAATATGCCATACGTGATATATTTGGTAATGATTGCTAAACGTTTTGATTTGTATTGCATACATGGTACTTACACTTTCAACATACATACAAATGTAAAGTTGAAGTAAAGTAAAATACAAATATTATGTGAAGTTAGTTCGTTCTTGTTGGTTGTACGTAGTAATTAACAACAGTGGGCAGAAAAGTTAGTCAGGCTTTTGTACTGAAATTTTAGATTAGTGGAGAAGTTTTAGAATTGTAAGGTAACGGCTATTTTTGTATTGATATTAACTGGAATGAAAGCCAGATACAGGTTTGGAGCTATTGAGAGCTTATGACAAATGTAAGATTTTATTGCACTCCATGCAACTTTCGATTTGGTGGAAGTTGTCACACTTATTCTTCAAATTAGTAGTAATGATGCTGAATGAAAATCCTTCAAAAAGAATCCTAGAACGGAAAAGTGATGACATGGAAAATGAACTGAAGTGTCAAGTCAGGCAAAAGAGGGCGCTTGCAGAAGACAACAAGAAATAGAATAAGTCAGTATGTAGAAATAAGCAATGATTGTCAAAGACGTACATTCAATCTGCAGGAAAAATGAAAAGCTTTGAATTTGCTGGGACAAAATTTGAAGAAATGGCAGTCCTTCTCTCACCTAATCAAATTTATATTACAAGCGATTTGTCTATGTATGGAAGGTTTTCCTGCTGTTCTAAATTTAAGCACTATTCACATGTAAAATTCTTGCCGGTACAGATAACATCGAAAGAAAATCCAATTAGTTAAGACTAGACTTGGCAATTGAGGATATCAATTGATAGTCCCAAAGTAGCCATTTTTGATGACAGTAGCTATTAAATAGAATGATGTTAATGACATGCTTGCTACTAAAGCCAGAAAACTAAAATTGTGGAGGTTACGTAGTCTATCTTATCACACTCGTAGATGACCAAGCAGTGACATGATATTGGCCGTGTTTACACTAGGGTTAGAAAACCCGGGTGTGCCAGTAATCTTAATGCAGCACAAGAAGCTAGTTTGTTACTGTTTACAGAATGGCATTTGTTGATATGTGGCATCGAATGTAAATCTTTGGCTGAATCATGACATTACAGTTGCAAGTGATGTTTGTTAACAACTGAAAAACATTCTGATGTGGGTTTGACAGGCTTAGAAACAGATCCTGTGACAGCTGGACATTCAGGACAGACCGCTGCTAGATCAGAAGCCTCAATGGGAGGAGAAATCGACGCTGCAAGTAAAATTGTAAATGAACCAGAACTCACTGCTCAAGAAGAGGCCATAACTGAAGAAGCTACTACCGTAGGAGACGCTCTTGTTGTATCAACTATGCGGAACGACAGAAACCATGGTGACTTTCAGTGATCTAATAAAATTATAATTGCAACCATAATAGTTATGACTATTTTGTGTCGAATTTTAGCACACGAATCTTCTGAAGACAGCAACAGTATGATAGACGAAGAAACGTCAAGTGAGTAGGCGTATCTACTTGTAGTTCTATGTTCGGTATAGTTTATTGTTTCGACTTGCACAAATATGCCATACGTGATATATTTGGTAGTGATTGCTAAACGTTTTGATTTGTATTGCATACATGGTACTTACACTTCCAACATACATACAAATGTAAAGTTGAAGTAAAGCAAAATACAAATATTATGTGAATTTAGTTCGTTCTTGTTGGTTGTACGTAGTAATTAACAACAGTGGACAGAAAAGTCAGTCAGGCTTTTGTACTAGAATTTAGATTAGTGAAGAATTTTTAAAATTGTAAGGTAGCGGCTATTTTTGTATTGATATTAACCGGAAAAGATGCTAGATACAGGTCAGCGGCGTCGCTTAATAGGGGTTAGAAGGGGCTAAAGCCCCACCACTTTTCGGGGGCGTTTTCAAAAAATTTTGGTATCAAAGACCGGAGCCAAAATCTCGGCAGCGAGTCAGCCCCACCACTTTTTGCGCCCATGTGACGCGGCTGTACAGGTTCAGAGCTACTGAGAGCTTACGACAAAAGTAAGATTCTATTGCACACCTTGCAACTTTCGATTTGATGGAAGTTGCCCCACTTATTCTTCAAATTAGTAGTAATGATGGTGAATGAAAATCCTTCAGAAAGAGTCCTAGCACGGAAACGTGATGACATGGAAAATGAACTGAAGTGTCAAGTCAGGCAATAGAGGACGCCAGCAGAAGAAAACAAGAAATAGAATAGGTTAATATGTAGAAATAAGCAATGATTGTCAAAGACGTACATTCAATCTGCAGGAAACTTGAAAAGTTTTGAATTTGTTGGGACAAAATTTGAAGAAATGGCAGTACAGTTAAACTTCTCTCACCTAATTGAAGTTATATTGTCAATATGTATGGAAGGTTTTCCTGCTGTTCTAAATTTAAGTACTATTTACATGTAAAAGCCTTGCCTGACCGATAACGTCGAAAGATATTTTAGCAAATTCCAATTAGTTAAGACTAGACTTGGCAATTGAGGATATCAATTGATAGTCCCAAAGTAGCCATTTTTGATGACAGTAGCTATTAAATAGAATGATGTTAATGACATGCTTGCTACTAAAGCCAGAAAACTAAAATTGTAGAGGTTACGTAGTCTATCTTATCACACTCATAGATGACCAAGCAGTGACATGATATTGGCCGTGTTCACACTAGGGTTAGAAAACCCGGGTTTGCCAGTAATCTTAATGCAGCACAAGAAGCTAGTTTGTTACTGTTTACAGAATGGCATTTGTTTATATGTGGCATCGAATGTAAAGCTTTGGCTGAATCATGACATTACAGTTGCAAGTGATGTTTGTTAACAACTGAAAAACATTCTGGTGTGGGTTTGACAGGCTTAGAAACAGATCCGGTGACAGCTGGACATTCAGGACAGACCGCTGCTAGATCAGAAGCCTCAATGGGAGGAGAAATCGACGCTGCAAGTAAAATTGTAAATGAACCAGAACTCACTGCTCAAGAAGAGGCCATAACTGAAGAAGCTACTACCGTAGGAGACGCTCTTGTTGTATCAACTATGCGGAACGACAGAAACCATGGTGACTTTCAGTGATCTAATAAAATTATAATTGCAACCATAATAGTTATGAATATTTTGTGTCGAATTTTAGCACACGAATCTTCTGAAGACAGCAACAGTATGATAGACGAAGAAACGTCAAGTGAGTAGGCGTATCTACTTGTAGTTCTATTTTCGATATATTTTATTGTTTCGACTTGCACAAATATGCCATACGTGATATATTTGGCAATGATTGCTAAACGTTTTGATTTGTATTGCATACATGGTACTTACACTTCCAACATACATACAAATGTAAAGTTGAAGTAAAGTAAAATACAAATATTATGTGTAGTTAGTTCGTTCTTGTTGGTTGTACGTAGTAATTAACAACAGTGGACAGAAAAGTCAGTTAGGCTTTTGTACTAGAATTTAGATTAGTGAAGAATTTTTAAAATTGTAAGGTAGCGGCTATTTTTGTATTGATATTAACCGGAAAAGATGCCAGATACAGGTCAGCGGCGTCGCTTAATAGGGGTTAGAAGGGGCTAAAGCCCCACCACTTTTCGGGGGCGTTTCAAATTTTTTAATATCAAAGACCGGAGCCAAAGTCTCAGCAGCGAGTTAGCCCCACCCCTTTTTGCGCCCACGCGCCGCCGCTGTATAGGTTTGGAGCCACGGAGAACTTACCACAAAAGTATGATTTTATTGCACACCTTGCAACTTTCGATTTGATGGAAGTTGTCACACTTATTCTTCAAATTAGTAGTAATGATGGTGAATGAAAATTCTTCAGAAAGAATCCTAGCACGGAAACGTGATGACATGGAAAATGAACTGCAGTGTCAAGTCAGGCAAAAGAGGACGCCGGCAGAGGAAAACAAGAAATAGAATAAGTCAGTATGTAGAAATAAGCAGTAATTGTCAAAGACATACATTCAATTTGCAGAAAACTTAAGATTTTGAATTTGCTGGGACAAAATGTGAAGAAATGGCAGTACAGTTAAACTTCTCTTACATAATCTAAGTTTGATTCCTTACCTTTGTCGGATCTTCATAGTCTTATATATCACCAGGTAACTTCGCCGTCAGATACCTTCACCGTACGTACTTCGCCAGACTTGCCGGAGGGAAAGTCTGGCCCCGGCGCAAAGATCGGAGCCCAGGTATGCGCATGCGTGAACCGTACCGTGCTGCAGGAGACGGTCATCAGACCGGGACTCCGACCCCCGGCCTTTCACGTTGGAATACCAACGGAGATATGGGTGGGAGGGCGAGGGACAACAAATTCTTCTGAAGCGTTGACGCTTGCAATTGCTACAATGACCGCAACACGCCTGCAGTGCCAAGTATATAGTACTTCGCGCGGATAACTCCGCCCTTAGCTACAACCCGCGCTACGGTACCGCTAGCGCGCACGACTCCGGGGTGGAATCAACTCTGTCTAACGTTGTTAAACAACATTTGATTCCTTACCTTCGTCGGATCTTCATAGTCTTATATATCACCAGGTAACTTCGCCGTCAGATACCTTCACCGGACGAACTTCGCCAGACTTGCCGGAGGGAAAGTCTGGACTCGGTGCGAGGATCGGAGCCCAGGTATGCGCATGCGTGAACCGTACCGTGCTGCAGGAGACGGTCATCAGACCAGGACTCCGACCCATGCGGGGATTTTCTTAAAATGACCAGCCCAAGCACGGTACACTGTACCAACTATCATCTCCTACCTGACGATGTGTGGCATTTCCAAGCACCGTACGTAAGAGGCTGATGCGGGCGAAACAGCTGCCGTTTATGTTGCGTTTATTCTAAAGTTGAGTTAACCATTTACTAGGTTAGTAGTGCACACACCGACCGTTAATTACGTGAGTGACTGCGAAAATTCTACTAAACTGCTGCCAGGGATTCTTATGTACGACTCAAACGCTGTACTCTTCCACCTTCCAAGGGCTTTGATTGCGGAATCGTCCAACTCTCTTGCCTTCGCTGTCGTCGCTGCGCCAATGCGGAAGCTGTGGCCTGTAAAGCCTGTGCAGTCACGTCCGGCTTCTGTGAGCGCTTGTTGAACTTCTCGGACCAGCCTATTGCGCGAGAGTGACGTGCCATCGTCGTAGAGAAATAAAGGGCCTTGCGCATTGCCTCGGAGCGCCATGTAGCTCAGCAGAGCAGCCACTGGGCAATTTTCTTGTTTCGATCGACCCAAAAAGATGTTTACACCTTGACGGAACAGGTCTGTTTTCGATTGCTTTGGTGAATGCGCACCACAGACGGAATGACATGTGAGTCGATGCTGACGTCTTGTGGAACCAGGTGAAAGAGGCGTCGGAGTTTACGGTAAACTCTCCCGCTCGCATAAAGCCAAAGAAAGCCGTGCAGACTGCAGCCCATATCATTGCGGCGTCGTAAAATGGTGATCTTTTTGCCCACACATCTTTCAAAATTCCATTCTGCCGGTGTAATGGGCACGCGCTTGTCGACCTTCAGACGCGGTCCCTGCTGACATCGAATTCCTTTCAAGACATAAGCTAGTGGTGGGAGAGTAGCGGTGAATGGGTCGCCCAAACCTGACTGGATCTGTAGGTGGCGCACTGCTGACAGGTAGCTTTTGATAGTTTTGTGATAGAGACCTTCTTCGGCTAGGTGTGAGACAAACAAACATAGGCGGTGCTCGGATGTGGAAAGAGGGATGTAGAAAAAAACGATTGCAGAATTTTAGATACCACGCTTGACCGGACGCGTATGCTTTCCTGGTAGAATCAGCTAAGCCTGACGCAAAGAAACGGCAAGCCGACGTCTCCAAGTATGGGGAGACAACAGCAGCTCCAGAAACTGTAGTGGAAGGGCCGCTGGCTGCTCGTTGAGCTGCAACGACAGACATTGATTCTTAGGCATACTGTCTCGTGACAGGGCGTCAGCCGCTACGGTAGAGACACCCGGTATGTGCGTCGAGACCCAGGTAAAAGAGTAAAAGGCTGCTAGAAAGTGCAACACCCTTAGCAATTGCATGACGATCTTATCTCGGCTAGACGATTTAGCAAGAGCCGACACCACAATCTGATTGTCACATCGAAACAGCACTATTTTGCAGCACCAATCATTTCCCCATGTAGCGCTTGCTAGTAGAATTGGTAGCAGTTCTTTGGGTGCGATGCTGATTTTCTCCCATTCACGTGACCATTTCCATTGAAGCCAGTTGCACCGCCTAATGGCTCCGCATCCCCACGATCCTGATGCGTCCGAGGTAAGCTGGATCACTGGTGGCCGTGATACCAAAGTGTTGATAATGCTTTTTCCGTTCCAGCTTTCAAGAAATGCGTCCCACCACCGAAGATTTGCCCGCGCCTCGCTGTTAATACGCCCCCAGTAATGCAATTGCTTAACGGTACCTGCAAGGTCGATTAGCCGACGCAGAAACGCTCGACCTGCTTTCACCACTGAAGTTGCGTGGTGCAGCGTACCAATCAAAGAGAGCAGCTGGCGCTTCGTGCAAGCGCGGCGCGTTAGCCATTCCGCAATTGTGGATTTTACTTTCTGCAGCTTAACGGCTGGTAAGCTGATGATCCCATCCTGCGAGTCGAGCTGCAAACCCAAACATGTCAAGCACGTTGTGGGCCCCTCGAGCTTGTTTGTAGCTACTGGCACGCCTAGCTCGTTGCATATGCAGGGTTCTCATCGCATTCCGATGCTTGCGGACGTCCGAAAAATAGGAAATCGTCCAAATAATGTATGCCGGCTGTTATGCCTCGGCAAGCCACATTAGCGCGTCTGCTGCAGCAGAAAATATCTTGGGAGCCGAGCGCAAGCCAAAAGGTAAAGCTCGGTCGAGGTACACCTTGTCTTTTTACGGTATTCCCAAGAGATGACGATCGTCTGGGTGAACGGGGATATGTCGATATGCGCTCTGTATGTCAAACTTTGCCATCATAGCCCCTGTTCCCAGCTCTCCTATTTTCCGTGCCATCACGTCTATACTAACGTATGAAAGGGAGCACAAGTTAGGTGCAATGCCATCGTTGACGCTCGCTGCGCGAGAGGATGACAAATCTACGATAAGGCGCCATCGACCTGGTGGTGAGCTTTTGGTATTACCTCCATAGGACTGATGTGAGCCTCCGCTGCTCTACGCTCGTCAGGACACGAGATACGTGCTGCCGCGCACTCTTCTTGCAAGTAACTGTCGATAACCGCGGCGTTTGCTTTTGCCGTTTTCATGTTCCTGCGGGATCGTCTTGCTTTTGCTTTGCTGTAATCGTAACCAATCTGGAATCCCCGAGACAAACCACTTACGATTTAGCTAGCGAAAACTGTATCCGGGTGGCTCGCCAGCGCTTGACGCCACGCGTCTACCATTAACGGGGACGTCCGAACCGTGTCCAGATGACGAGATGGCACCGTCGGGCGGCAGCTGTCCAAGGCTAGCAGGTCTTCGGTGTAACGGTAGCGCGATCCTTGTACATTGCCCCACTCTTGGGTATTTCGCAATCGACGATAAGTGTCGAAAGAGGAGCCTGCCAAACAATGCGCTAGTCAGACCGAAGAACGCTTATTGTACGAGTTACACACTTATAGTTGCCAAGGGCCCATGAGGCTTACGTATAAGGGGCTATTACACGCTCCAACTCAAAAACAGAACACACACACCACAACAATATCCTGCAAGTAAGCAATCCAATCAGCAATTACAAGCGCAAATACTAAGCGCAACAATATATTGTTGGCTTATTGCCTTCCGCTGTCCTGTCCTCTGCTGGACGCTGTTGGCTTTCCAGAGGCTGTCGGTGTAGCTGTGCGTTGCTCTGGGCACTCGCGCATCCTGTGGTTGCTTTGACAGCGCAAGCAAATATGCCGAAACGTGCAGTCGGGATAGCCGGCACAACTACTAAAATTATAATTACGGCAAATTGGCTTTGGACCATCCCATTGCCTGTCACGTCGGTATCTTGATCTGTCTCCCGACAGCGTTCTCGAGGCTGGTCCGGCTTCACGCAGAATTTGCTGTGGAGCGTCGTTTGGTTCTAACACGCAAGAACCGGGAGCATGATCTGCTTCTAGGCAGTGAAAGCACCTCGCCGTTGGCGCTTGGTCCATTGCCAAGATTGTCGCAGCAAAGAGAGGCGCGTGCAACTGGCTCCAAGAAAGACTGCAGTTGGAAGCCGACAACTGCCGAAAGCGCACGTCGTATAACAGCCAGCCTGTCCCGCTGTGGCACGACGCTTCGTGCGCTACAAGCCGCAAGTACGCCATCACTTCCTGCGCCCGGGCAGTGTGCTTCCGCAGAAGAATCCCAGCGTATGTAGCAAAACACTGCACCCACGTGGGCAGTGTCGTGATCTGACGCAGGCGACGACGATTGGCTTGTTCCACTGTAGCTTGCATGCGCCGCAGTAGGTCCAAGTTATCTGGAAGAAGCTCCGCAAAGTCCACGTACTCCTGTGCCTGGATTAGTCGAACCAGACGAGCGGGTATTGGCGTGGTTCTTTCTCCCACAATGCAAGCTTCCGCGCTAGAGCTGAGCGCTGTTACTGTCGGCGCCACCGCATCGACGCTGACAGACGTGGATAGGCTTGGCCCTAACGATGGCACAGTCGATGGCTGCATTAAAGAAACACTGTGAATTGCGGATGCTGCTGGTAGCGCTCCGAGCGTCTGTTCTGCAACAGCGCACGACGAAACATTTTATATGACTACGTTCAGCACTACAGCATGGACGAGTATAAACAAGCGAAGCATGCTTTAACTACTTTTTTTGGCATACCAGACTACGTGATTACGACCCAACGGAGCCGTAGCCGATTTACCAACTATAGACCTATGCTAATTACTCACCGACCACAGTGGATGTAGCGGACTTGCCCGCCGGACGTAGTTATTTACCACCATTCTTCCGCTGTAGTCACTTGATCCGCCGTGCAGCTATAGTCGAAGCTAATTGCCGTTTTGCGGAACTACCCAGCTCCAGCTGTTAGACAGACATTGACTAAGTTACGTCCGCGCCGCTAGAGCCGACTCGGACCGACTGTTGCCGACCCTAGCTGAATAAGCGACGCCGCGTTATTAACTAAGTTAAGTCTTGCGGCGCTGCTAGAGCCGACCTGCTCGCCTTTTCTGAATGCCGACACGTGCATCTGACTGCAATATAGTATAACCTCGAGTTTATAGCCTTGACTGTCTGTCTCTGGTTATAAGCGTCGAACCGCCTCCGGCGCATTGCTGCTCGCTGCGTGGCTATACCTAAACCGGTGCATATGTAACTGCAAGCACATGCATGCTGTCACGATAACTTATTCTTATGTCCTGCGCTGCTACGCTGCCCGGCGTTGGTGCCTATAGTAGGCTGCAGTTTATGTATTATTCCCCTAGCTCCGAACGTATCTGAGGCAGCTTGAGATTGAGAGGCGAGTTTCTCTTGATCTTCTTTCAGAGCAGCCCGAGCAGCCTCTTTGGGCGTCTCTGCCATCAGGCCCTTAAGTTCAGCCAAGGACATGGTCACCGACGGGCTATCCTGGTCTTCCATCACAATATTTTTTGGAGCGCTGACAACAAATTCTTCTGAAGCGTTGACGCTTGCAATTGCTACAATGACCGCAACACGCCTGCAGTGCCAAGTATATAGTACTTCGCGCGGAAAACTCCGCCCTTAGCTACAACGCGCGCTACGGCACCGCTAGCGCGTATGACTCCGGGGTGGAATCAAGTCTGTCTAACGTTGTTAAACAACATTATATTACACACGATTTGTCTATGTATGGAAGGTTTTCTTGCTGTTCTAAATTTAAGTACTATTTACATGTAGAAGCCTTGTCTGTACAGATAACGTCGAAAGATATTTTAGCCAAATCAAATTAGTTAATTAAGACTAGACTTCGCAATTGAGAATATCAATTGATAGTCCCAAAGTAGCCATTTTTGATGACAGTAGCTATTAAATAGAATGATGTTAATGACATGCTTGCTACTAAAGCCAGAAAACTAAAATTGTGGAGGTTACTTAGTCTATCTTATCACACTCGTTGATGACCAGCAGTGACATGATATTGACCGTGTTCACACTAGGGTTAAAATACCCGGGTTTGCCAGTAATCTTAATGCAGCACAAGAAGCTAGTTTGTTACTGTTTACAGAATGGCATTTGTTTATATGTGGCATCGAATGTAAAGCTTTGGCTGAATCATGACATTACAGTTGCAAGTGATGTTTGTTAACAACTGAAAAACATTCTGATGTGGGTTTGACAGGCTTAGAAACAGATCCGGTGACAGCTGGACATTCAGTACAGACCGCTGCTAGACCAGAAGCCTCAATGGGAGGAGAAATCGACGCTGCAAGTAAAATTGTAAATGAACCAGAACTCACTGCTCAAGAAGAGGCCATAACTGAAGAAGCTACTACCGTAGGAGACGCTCTTGTTGTATCAACTATGCGGAACGACAGAAACCATGGTGACTTTCAGTGATCTAATAAAATTATAATTGCAACCATAATAGTTATGACTATTTTGTGTCGAATTTTAGCACACGAATCTTCTGAAGACAGCAACAGTATGATAGACGAAGAAACGTCAAGTGAGTAGGCGTATCTACTTGTAGTTCTATTTTCGATATATTTTATTGTTTCGACTTGCACAAATATGCCATACGTGATATATTTGGTAATGATTGCTAAACGTTTTGATTTGTATTGCATACATGGTACTTATACTTCCAGCATACATACAAATGTAAAGTTGAAGTAAAGTAAAATACAAATATTATGTGAAGTTAGTTCGTTCTTGTTGGTTTTACGTAGTAATTAACAACAGTGGACAGAAAATTCAGTCAGGCTTTTGTACTAGAATTTAGATTAGTGAAGAATTTTTAATAATGTAAGGTAACGACTACTTTTTGTATTGATATTAATTGTTCGGAGCTACTGAGAGCCTAGGACAAAAGTAAGATTTTATTGCATACCATGCAACTTTCGATTTGACGGAAGTTGTCACACTTATTCTTCAAATTATTCGAAATGATGCTGATGAAAATCCTTCAAAAAGAATCCCAGCACGGAAACGTGATGACATGGAAATGAACTGAAGTGTCAAGTCAGGCAAAAGAGGACGCCGGCAGAAGAAAACGAAGAAATAGAATAAATATGTAGAAATAATCAATGATTGTCAAAGACGTACATTCAATCTGCAGAAAACTTGAAAATTTTGAATTTGTTGGGACAAAATTTGAAGAAATGGCAGTACAGTTAAACTTCTCTTACCTAATCGAAGTTATATTACAAGCGATTTGTCTATGTCCGTAATGTTTTCGTGCTGTTTTAAATTTAAGTCCTATTTACATGTTAAAAGTATTGCCTGTACAGATAACGTCGAAAGACATTTTAGCAAATCAAATTAGTTAAGACTAGACTTCGCAATTGAGAATATCAATTGATAGTCCCAAAGTAGCCATTTTTGATGACAGTAGCTATTAAATAAAATGACGTTAATGACATGCTTGCTACTAAAGCCAGAAAACTAAAATTGTAGAGGTTGCGTAGTGTATCTTGTCACACTCGTAGATGACCAGCAGTGACATGATATTGGCCGTGTTCATACTAGCGTTAGAAAACCCGGGTTTGCGCTATTTAATCATAACACCCTGCTGTGCTGTCATGCGCAAGGTGTGTTCTCACATGTTGAGCTTGTCCAGTTGCCTCTAATTAGTCATAATAGGCTGTGTGAACTCTATCAGACTGCAACTGAGTGTATCATGTACGTGTACGGTACTCAGTTTTCGCGCAAGAATTGAAACGTTTTCCCACCGCTTTCCGTCTTCAAGTGCCTTCTCCAGATGTAGGGACCACATGTGTGTGATAGAACAGCAACAGTTACCTGAATTTGCGGATGCGACAACGTCTTTCGCTACAGAATTCTGCAAGCCGTGCTGAGGATTCCATTTGCTGAAGAAAAAACTGCCAGACCAAGGGCACTATTCTTTGATTCATTGCTGCGATACGCTATTAATATGAATAAACTGGAATGTTTTGACAAGCGGTAAACCCAGCGCAATTACCCTACTTTACAACAGGGCTAAACTTTTTAGGCTAGCCATGCTCTAACCCACGTACATTCCTGTTGTAAATTGGCCCGATTATTCGAATTGGCTGTGCAAAACCAGTTCTAAACCCTAGTGTGAACACGGCAGTTGTCTACTTTCTCTATCTCACCTAGCATGCTATCTAGCAGTATTATTGCTATTGACGTAGCTCAATGGCGTAGGAAGATGCTAACGAGCGGGGGGATGTACCGTAGATGTCATCAAAAAGCACTTCGCTTGCCAGACCTTAAACAAAAGTCAGTAGCACAGAAAATTTCAATTCCTACAGTGAGCAAGTGAAGCCCCCAGCCCCCTCGGTTCGTACGCCGGTGACGTTCTTAGTAACGTACGAGTTGTTGTAGTTCAAATCTTGGAAGTAAAATTTCATACCAAATGATGCCTGTCTAAATTCCCGGCATTTGTTGAATATAGCTTGATTAGCTTGCGAATCTGAAGACTTAATTAATAGTTTGATTACGTAGTTAGTCCGTTAACATTACGATGTGCTTTGTGTTGGTCGTGTACGTATATTTATTGTCATGACCGTATTATAGTATCGTGGATGTACATATTTTCGCAATCGTTTTGATAATAACACATTTCAGCGTTGTTGCTGTGGCAACAGAGCTAAACTTGGATCCAGAAAGTCCTCAATTGTCTTCAAGAGAGCCCAAGACTTTAGTACTTTGATGTACCACACTGATGTACCACACACAATGCAACACCGACATGCAGGTCTACTTGGGAAGACAGCCTCCTGACTTGCAATTTCATGAGATTTATTATTAGTTTAGGCTATTATAAAACTTTGTATTTTTGTTTTAAATACACTCAAACTCCCCTTATCCGGACGCCCCATATCCGGGCACGTCCGTCTACCGGACACCCCCGTATTGCACAATTGCATCACGTGTATTGCGCGTGGTCCACGTGCACGAGGTCGAGGCAAAGGTCGTGTAATCAAAAGTCCAGTACTAGTCCAGTTTCTTGTCGACAGATAGCCATACTTAGGTGCTAGTTTCTTATTTACAGCTTGTAAGACTTACCTGAAGATGTCTGAGACTAGACCAACGCAGACGCCTGCCCCGCAGAAGCGAAAGAGGTCTGTGATGACGCTCGAGACAAAGATCAGTGTACAGTGTACATGTACATCTATTATGTACGTATGTGCATTCACTTACATGTAGGGATGCAAAATTGAATGTTAATCATACAGGTGTACATATTGAGCAAAATGTGGGGGTGTTCCCAGATGTGGCCGTTTCTGAGTTATGGGCAGTGTCCGGTCCCAAGCTGCCCGGATAAGGGGAGTTTGAGTGTATGTCTGATACACATTGATATTTTTCTTGGCTTATATTGCAGGTAGTTGACGAACAGGAATGTTGACTGTTGCATCTCATTTTAGCTTCTGAAAATGTGTTTGTCAAATAGAGATAGCCCAAAAATGTCGCAATTTAACGTGACACTTCAATGCCAGTCATATTAGCAGATCGAATAATATTACTGTTTGCATTCCTTGGCTATATTTCTTAGAAGTGACATTGAAAATTTTGTTTATTAGATTCATCATCACAAGACAGAAGTATTGGTCAAACCAGACAGCTGCAATCCTTATCGGATCGATGTCTCGGTTTCTTTGTGATAGGATTTATTTTGGGAGCTTTAATTAATAACTATTTCACTTACTGGGACAAGATAATTTGGGGGCTTGTCCTATTATGGTACTTTTATGTTAAATTGCTCTAGCTTAACATTGTCAGATTGTGACGTAGCAGCAGATTATGAGTAATTTAGTATGCTACTCAAAGTTTGTGAAAAATCTTTCCACATATTAAAATTCAATGTTATGAAAATGTTCAATTTTCGAACGTTTTGTTTTTGGACTCTATAGCTGTTAACCATAAGCGACTAGGATTGTTTACTATTTTAGCTGTTGAAATAGGAGAAGGTGAGAGTTAGTTTCTTGCACAGCCCCTCTTAAAGGGTAACTGACATGAAAAAAATCGAAAATTATTTTATTGCATTTTTCGTTTGTTTTTAATGTTCTTATGCCCCAAAAATTAAAACTTTAATTTTTGAAGCTACATTCGTGAAGATATCGAGGCGTAAGCGTACCCGCCGTGACGTCACAAGAGGAACGAAGTGGCTAGAGCGCATGCTGGCAATAGAAAATGTCTGACGAGATAGTACTCCTCTGGTTGCCTGCTGGCTGCAGTAATGTGCTCAGAAAGAAAGCATGGCTTTGATTTGCTTCTCCAGTAATACCAAGATGTCAAAGAAATGAGCAGCGCAAGGAAGCAGGGGCGCATTTCTTTATTCTCCACCGACTAATCCGGTTGAGGTGGTGGACCTCCACCGGATTAGCCGTATGTATTCCGGTGGAGGCGGATTAGTGTGGAATAAAGAAACATGCCGGTGGAGGTGAGCATGCGCATTCGGATAATATTGCGAAATGGATCGTTCTTGCCCTACGTGCATGGCTATTGTTGCATTTGCAGCTTCCCTAGATTACAGACTAGATTACAGTCTGCAAGAGACTCTACATTGAACGTCTGTCTTCTTTCCGCCATTCTTTGTAGCAGTGAGCATGCGCAGTGATCTACCTCCACCGGACCTCCACCAGCGCAACCAGCGAAAGGCTGGTGGAGCTGGTCGGTGGAGCTAAAAGAAACGCGCAGGAACTCCACCACCTAATCCGGATTAGACGGTGGATGCTAAAGAAACGCGCCCCAGGCGAGAAATCGGTGGGATGGGCCAAGCGCACGTCTAGTGCGTATTCTCAGCCGGAATGTTTTGAAAGGGAGGATAACGTTAGTGAGTCACTTACTGTGAGGCTTTGCGCTATTGTCCAAGGTAAAAGGAGACTGAGGCCTGAAGCATCAAGCTGCGCTGGTGATTTGTGTGCTAGGAAGCCATTGAGAGGATTGCAGAGAAAGTCAACAAATACAGAAGGGGAGAAAAGGCTGAAAGAAAGCGTGAGAAATGAAGTGGAAGTCATGTAGAAATCATCAACTCACAAGACTCCGTGTGCTGGAAGTGGGTTGGAGAGAACATGAGTTGTACTGTCATCCATACTCACTAATTAATTGAATCATGAATTGATATCAGAAATCCAGATCTAACTGGCTTCTTCTCACCTTTTTCATTTTAAACAAACGAATATTTGAGAATTAGTCAATCACGCATGGTCAAAGCAAACAAGATTATGAAATCTAATTTATGAGGATGTTGGAAACTGCTGTAAAAGGATGGGTGGAAGGATTGTTGATAATTGATTACAATCTTCAGAAGTTTCAATCAACTCTCACAACCTACAAACAAAAATAACACCATTCACTGGTAGTTCCAGTGACAATTATGTTTCACATGAAAAAACCTAACCATATAATTATTGATGGCTTTCTTTTACTTGAGATACTCTATAATGTCTCATAGTGCCTTCTGACGTTTAAATTGTGACCTCATGGAATTTCCATTTTATACAAAGCAGCCTACAACAATCTGTAAAAACAACATTACTTTTATTGATATTGTATTGCATGTGTGCTAGCATTTCTATATAACAAAGCTACTGTGTGAAGTACAACAGAAAATAAAAAGAGCCATTTTGGCAAGACATTGTAAGTACATAGACAGTAATTCTAAACAACCAGACACACACCACCACTACCAACAACAATAACAACAACAACAACAATTGGCATTGCAACCAACAGTAAGGAATGAAAAAAACTGTGCACTCATATACCTGCGAATGCTACGTACTGGAGTCCAGGACTAACACCAGGACACTGATCAGATTCTTCAGCGTTGTCGACGTAATCCACATCAACATCAAGAGAAGCTCATCTTTTCGGTTCAAACTTACTTTCACGCTCTAGCAGTAGGTAGAAATTAGTCACAAGCAACTCTATCGATCGTAGAATTTTACAAAACTTACCCTTCATTTCTTATTCTTTCTTTCAGCCTTTCTCTTTTTGACGTTCTCACATTGTCACGTTGCAATGGCTTCGTCCAGTATAAATCGCCAGCGCAGCTTGCTGCTTCAGGCTTCAGTCTTCTTTTACCTTGGGGTAAAGCCCAAAGCCTCCTACTAACGTAATCCTCCGTTTAGAAACATTCCGGCTAAGAATACGCACTAGACGGGTCTGAACGTGTGGTTGGCCCATCCCACCGATTTCGCTTGTTACACTCGCGTTGCCCATTACTTTCACATCTTGGCATTGTCGGAGAAGCGAATCAAAGCCACACTTCCTTTCTGAGCGCATTGCTGCAGCCAGCAGACATGTCAGTTACTCTTTAACGCGCTCGAGAAGAGTGGAGAGGGGGCCATGCCCGCTGGTTGTTAGTATTATATTACAGTTTTGATTGGGGTTAAATTTGTAGGTAAGAAAGTAAACAGTCGTTGCATATTGAAGTTATTGATCTAGAGACACAACTGTTAAAACATTCAAATCATGTTTTCGTACCATTTGGTTTTGTGGTATTTAAAATTTAGCAAATTCTTATTTACACACACACGCACGCACACACACACACACACACACACACACACACACACACACACACACACACACACACACACACACACGCTCACGCTCACACAACCATCCACCAATCCAAGTTCTGCCTTCACTTGAGTAAGTGGTGTAGGCCACATTGTTGGGTCACTTCGCAGGACTTTATTGCCGCCAAAGTAATCTCTGGACTCTGTTCGTATTGTGATTGCAGAACGTCGCATGATTTCTATAACCTTGCTGTTCAAAGTTTTGGTGGCAGTGACAACAAAAGAGGAATGCTTGAACTGCTGCTCCATGTTTCTGCCTTTGGTGATTGACAAGACCTGCCTTATTTTGGGCTGTAAAAGTGCAACCAGGTTGAGTAGACTAAAGTTAGATTTGATCTAATTCGAGCACCGCTTTATAAGCGGAAGCAAGTACTCGTCCAGATCTCGAGTCCTTATTTTATGCTCTCTAATCTTGTTCATATTACTGGCATCGTTGGGAAGATACTCGATGTATTCGAATCGATTCGTCCTCGATAGAACTCTAAACACTCGAAAGTAAGGTGATACTATCTTGGTCGTTTCCATCACTATATTAAATGTTACATAAAAATTCACCTCAATCGTTTAACCCCCAGCTACTTTTCCACTACCTGCAATAATATTTCTCAAGATGGTAAGAGATTGGTCGTCGACGAGTTTCTTGGAGCACTCTTGCAATACTTTCTTAACCTGTGGACTAGAGGCCAACGTGTTGATCATCTCTTTATAGGAGGTAAAGCAATAAGCTGGAGAATGAGTGCCAAGACTTTGTTGCGAGCGATCTGTTTCAATTTGGCGGCTGCAAGATCTTGGGCCATATAAATCGCTTTCTGAGGTGCTTCCAGCCCTTGTCGATCACTTTTGTGTCGAATCTTCTCCCTTGCTAATAGCCAAATCTAGTCTTTACCTTAGTTACTAGATCTTCTCCTAGAGTCAAATATTTTGGTGCCTAATTTGAATAATCTTTGTCTGTGTTCAGGACCATCTTGGATCCCGTTTTCACGATGTTTTTGGCAGCATCCCATAGATTACACAAGAGGGATCCACCGATGATCTTCATACGATACGATAGATAGCGCCTATACAACATCATATATTTTATAGGTTGCATAGTTTTGATGTGCAGTAGGAAAGTCGTTTTCTTTCCATTGAAATCGACGTGTCTTCTATCCTGATGGGTAACACGCATAGTGATACTGGGGATTGACTCTGTTTGGCTCATGCGAATGTAGTTCATCTGATTCAGTTTGATAGAGAGCAGTGATTTTGGTGGTCTGTTGGGGGAAAAGCTGTAGATGGCATCGCTGGTGTTGCCGTTCAAGTAGCTAAAGGATATGAAAGAGCATCGTATCAGCACTGAATGGATATTGGTGATGTTGACTTGTCTTTGGCTATCGTGCAATCCATCCTATTCGAAGATCTCTCCATTAAATTCCAATATCTCTCAACCCTTTCTGAATGTGAAATCGACTTTGTAGCCATCAGTGAGAAAGACTCGTGATTTCAAGGTATTGTAATTGCGTTGTATCGTTATACCATCTTCATAATCACCGTTATTTCGTAGTAAATGTTTGATTTCTAAGTTCAAGTCTGTGGGGTTATAAGCACTCGTAGTATGCGAATTCTAATCATCATTGTCCCACCATTCCAGTAGCGGAACACATTGTTTTCTTTCGTGATATTGTACCACGGATACCACATATCACTGGTGATCAACGCCAGTTCATCATCAACATTCTTGTCGAGGACAAGAAGTGGGTTTACCTCCACAGCAAACTCAGAACTCAAACGACTTGTGGCGGCCGCCTCGCTGTCTAATGCTACCGTTTCACCCATGGCACTAAATATAGAATTAGATAAGATTTTCTCTCGTTTCGCGAATATGTTTGCATATATCCAAGTACTCAGCTTGTGTAAACTCTTTCTCCCGATACAATCGAGTCGCATAATCCAGGATGATATCGGTCAAAGTAGCATAGACAGTGCCGGCTCTGGACCACCTCTGTAGGGCTTCTAGGAAGTCACTACAGCTTGCACATCCCACGTCTGTAAGGCTTCTAAGAAGCCAATACTGCTCGCACGAGTGGTCCAGCTTTTTCCCCATTTAGTTACTTGGTCCATTCCCTATCTTCCTTCCGTGAGTCTAACGAATGTATAGATCTTGTCATAGGCGTAGGACGAGGTCCAGCAGGTCCGGCCAATATTCGAAAAGACCACTTTCGCCAGATGCTCAATAGCATCAACTTTCGTTTTACGGGTATAGCCGATCAAACAAGTAATATATTGGTGATTTTGGCGTAACCTCGTGCAGCCAGGCCATTACTTTCCATACTTTGAAGTACTGAACTGCGAGGATAACAGACCCGGATTCGGGAAGTGTGACTTCAACGAAAGTGTGCTGCAGTGATACGTATGGCTTCGTCCGATCTTCCCGACAATCCCCATCCTAGATCTTTCACCTTTCCCAAGCGCTCATTTGAGAAGAAGGCGACAGTTATGAGGTCATTCCGAGCTTCCTGGTTTGACAAATGGACATGGATCCACTACAGCGAGTGTATCGACGCTGCTTTCTGTCATGTTTGCGCGAAGGCAGAACAACAAGAAAAGCTCCAGGGTTTCAAGAAGGATTTGGCATTTATAAGGAATGGATTCAGCAACTGGGAAGATGCTACAGAGGGATTTTGCTGCCACGAGAAGAGTCGGTGCCATCAAGATGCAGTGCAGATGATAATCGTTCTTCCCACACTGTACGTGACGTTGGCGAATCGCTATCCATGGCGCATGCTCAAAGTAAAGTAAAGAACCAGAAGACCCTTGCAGCGCCCGATCCAGGAATTTTTGAAAGAAGGGTTCACCGTTAGCAGTTATTTATAGCATTACTAATTTTCTCTTTCTAATGAAATTATATAAAATTATTGAACCACGCCTATTGGAAAAGAGGGGGTTAAACCCCCTGAACCCCCTCTGGATCCGGCCCTGCCCTTGTCAATATCCTTCAAAACGTAAAGTTCCTGGGCAGACAAGGCCTTGCCTTACGTGGCCACGACGATAGAGAAAGCAACTTTGTGCAGCTCTTTAAACTTAAGGAATTAGACAATCCAGAAATGAGTGGCCGGTTGGAGAAGACAAAGGACAAGTATGTAGGTCCACAAGTCCAGAATGAAATGCTGCAGATGATGTCTTTGAGCATCCTTTGATCCATCACTGCCAATCTTCACTCCTCTGATTGGTTTACTGTCATGGCAGATGAGTGCACTGGCATGTCAAACAAGGAACAACTGGCTATCTGTTATCGTTGGGCTACTACTGACCTTGAAGTTCATGAGGAGTTTGTTGGACTTTACGAGATTGATGACATCTCAGCTACTACGTTGTGCAAATTCTGCAAGACTGCCTAATTCGCATAAATCTGCAATGGAACCGATGTAGAGGGCAATGTTATGATGGTGCCAGCAACAAGGCTGGATCCAGGAATGGTGTTGCAACACACATTCTTACTAGAGAGACCAGAGCTCTGTATACACATTGCTATAGGCATGACCTCAATTTTGCAATGTGTGATATCATTGAACAATGCAAGTTGACCAGAGATGCCATAGATGTTACTCACGAAATCAGCAAGCTGGTGAAGTTTTCGCCAAAGCAAAATGCACAGTTTGACCAACTTACACAGAGTTGTCGCCAGATCTCCCAGGCTTCAGGGTACGTTGTCCCACAAGCTGGACTGTGCGAGCAAAACCTTACAGAGCGTACAGGATAATTATTGTGTGTTTACAAGATCTGGGATTTAGTCCTCGATGGAAATGTTAATCCTGATATCAGAGCACGTGTGACCGGTGTTTGAGCCCAGATGGAATCATTCGACTACTATTTTGGCATTAGTGTTGCTAAATCAGTTCTTGATCATGGCGATAACTTGTCAGGCTCTCCAAGGCACTGCCGTTTCTGCAGCTGGAGGCCAGCGTTTGGCATCTTTGACCGCCAAAACTCTTGCCAAGATGCGCACTGCCGAAAGCTTCACTCTATTTTGGGATTTGTTAAAGAAGACCCAGGGTTCACTTCATGTAAATGAGCCCAGGCTCTCTCGCCGTCGGAGAGCGCCTCAGCGGTTAGACACAGCCAATGGATCAGAATATTTCCCAGTAATGGTAGACGACCACTATCGTCAGATTTATTTTGAAGTCTTAGACTATGCTATCATCAACGCGAGGTTTGATCAACCTGAGTATGCAATGTACCGCCAACTGGAAGACCTCCTCCTCAAAACAGTGCATGCAGAAGATGCCAGCAACAAATTCAGGTCGGTGACAGACTACTATGGCGATGACTTCGCCACAGATCGCCTGACAGTGCAGTTGACATCACTAGCGGACCAATTTGATGGAAGCAAAGAACCGTGTCTCCAGGATATCCTGACTTATGTAAAAGAGTTTCCTTCTGCAGAACGTGTCATCTTTTCAAAAGTGTTGAAGTTCTTAGGCTCAGCTTAGTTAAGCCTTTCACCAACGCCAACAGTGAGCGTTCCTTTTCAGCCATGCGCAGGTTGAAGACATATTTACGTTCTACAATGGGCCAGACTCGACTAAATGCTGTGATGTTGCTTCATGTGCACAAGGAAAAGACAGACCAACTGTCAATTATAGACCTCGCAAACACGTTTGCCAGTAGTAATGAACACAGAAAGATTGTTTTGGCACTTTCTCTGAGAAGGATATGTAAACACTAATTGGTGCCTGTGTGTGTGTGTGTGTGTGTGTGTGTGTGTGTGTGTGTGTGTGTGTGTGTGTGTGTGTGTGTGTGTGTGTGTTGAGACTGCTTGTAAAATACATCTCTAGATGTGACATGGAGTCGACTATCAACGTTCCAGAGAGATCTGAACTATGATATAGTGTTGCCCTACCCATCTACTAGCGCGAGCAACGTTGCCCCACCCATTAGCGTGCGTTAGGCTGGACCCGTCACTTTTTGCTTTCTACGCCTTTGCTTGTCTGTCTGGTGTCTTCCGTCTTTGAGTGCGCGCACCCCCACTTGGCGCCGGAGACTCAAAAGCTCGTGTTGAACGTCCTATTAGACACATTTTATCTATAGTATGGTGTCTAACGTAGTTAGACGAGGTTGATCCCCCCCTGGCCGCGCCTTCGTGCGGTCAGAGTGTAATCATCTAGTACACGTGCGCTATACGCGGCGCGAACTCAGCTCTTGGTTTTCGCGCGGTAGTCACACACCTTGTCCGCTTCTCAAACGCTTCGCAGTTTCCTTTCTATCCTCTGGTTCCTATCTTCTTCGTTGGACCCCTGTTCAGGCTCCAACGTGACAAGGTGCGTGGTTCGGAGTCCGGGTCTTTAACCTTTCCTGCCTATGAACACAAAAACAAATCGAAATTTTGGTGCATGCGCTGAGACTCTGGCTCAACCATCGCCTATCATCCCGGCCTTCGCGACGGCAGGTCCGAGCACTGCCGTTGTGATGGATACCGAGTGCCGACCAACTAGTTGAAAGCTTTGTGAAGGTAAGAAGTCAAATATAGCAGAGCCATTATATCTTTGAGAGTTCTTGCCGCTGTTCAAACGGTGCGTTATTATGGTGAATCTCTTGCCACTCTTCCTAGACATTTTTAGGACGGTTAGGAGTGTTATTAATGGGTATACAAATGCATCCCAATGGGAAGATTGCATTGCAGACCAGTATTCCCTTTTTTCTAATCAAGTCATGGCCATGGCTGCCACTTGCGGTCATACCGTTATGGTGCACCTGGCTCGACTACTCGGCGCCACTGACTTCTAAGAGGCTAAGAACATGGCTGCATACGATGGTTATATACACGTCGTGCGATTGTGTCACAACTATGACAATGTCAATCTCGACAAAGTCATAGTATGGGCAGCAGAAAGTGGTCACGAGGAAGCGTTTGTGTCGAGAATCTGGAGCCACCCATCTCAACTCGGCTATATTAAGGGCCGTAGGTGGTGGTCAAGAAATATTATGAATGAGTCTGTGCCGAGATTAGGATGTTACCTTTTTTGTCAATTCATGGCCTGGCCAGCAGACGCTGGCCATGAAAATATAGTACAGCTATGTCACGAATGGGGAGACACCAACGTCGACAAGGCTATGGTTTTTGCTGCATGCAAGAGTCACAAATTTATAGTTTGCTGAGTCGCGATTGGGAGCCCACGAGATCGACCAGGCTATTGCGTACAGTGGCGGATCCAAAGTTTGTCTAAAGGGAGGCACAAACGCCTAAAGCTGGTATGACGTTATCAACCTCGTGACGTAACACACTGGCAGCGTCACGGACAGGTGTAATTAAGCACCAGTTTTATAGGAAATGTGTTTATATGGGGAAGTCAACACAAATTTTGGGCAAAGAATTTAGCAAATGACATAATCTTATGTTCTAGCTAGACCAGGTTTGGTTCTGGACTATAGAGTCACTAAAGTGCGTACTTGCATGTACTGTTAATGAGTCTGTCATGCTTTCTTGAACGTGAATGTGGTAGATACTGCCTAAAGACAGGAAAACATGCACTGCAGTACATATAGGGAGTATTCAGCAGAAGGGCACTAGGCTACTGGCCTTACTCGCTACTAGATATGGTTCTATCTACTACTTACTAGCTGCATCTATTAAGTAAATCAATGGAGTAATAATGATAATTAGATTTATCTCGGATGTGGTAATTCCCAGGACTTACTGGTCTTCGCATAGAAACTGATTGCTCTCTAGCAGATATTATGGTCGAACCAGCCTATACGAAAGCTACGACGCGACGCTCTGCTTATGTTTTAGTATCCCTGCAAAGGCTCTGCTGCTATGGCAGACGGAAATATTATACAGAGCACCTAATTGTCAGATTGAGGGCGGCTCCGAAGGTGGAACGTGTCCTCAATGCCCCCATCTAAATCCGCCACTGGCGTATGCCGCAAAGAAAGGCCATAAATTTATCATGCGACTATGTCGTGATTTGGGAGCACCGACGTCAACCTGGCTATAGTGATTGCTGCATGCAGCGGTTACAAATATATAATGCGCCTGTGTCACGATTGGGGTGCTGAAGCATTCAACGCCGCCATGCCTCACGCCGCCATGTATGGTCACATTAGGATCGTGATTCTGTACCATAGATAGGGCGCACCCGACCTCGAATGGGCCATGACATATGCCGAAGAGGAGGGTCACAAAAATTGTGCAATTTGTGTTATATCTGGGCCGCTATCGATTCAGATTGAGCAGACTTATCCACATCATTACCATCAATCCTATAGAAAGGATATCTTTTTAAAATGTCTTGGTTTCTCGGGTATCGGTTCATAGGCCTTTTGTGGAAACCTGGCATACACCAAGGCTCGTGGTACAACTTATCTTTGGTGACATCCTCGTCCAAGTCCTTTGATGGTTTCTCTATATCAATAATTTCTATGGAAGATCTCAGCGCAAGCAACCCCGAGTCGAGGGCTTCATCACTGATCATCTTTTCTTCTTGCAACTGTAGAACGTATACTAGCGCTTTTATCCACAGGGTCCGCAGGGCACACTCGAGCGCCGTACCACAGACTTGATCTTGATTGAATAACTCCAATAGATACTTGAGCTCCTTAGTGGGTGGATCTAAAACGTGTAATTCACTAACAAGTGCCACCGCACTGATATCACTTTATTCGTACAAGTTCAAGATGTATTCGAGTGTCTCCATGGTTATATAAACGGTTATATAAAAATGCTGCACCCTTTTAGAGCTATATAAATCTATAGATATAAGATGTTGTGTACGTGAAAAGCAAACGATCGGTACGGCATCGGCACTTGCCGCTAACCTCGAGAGGTTATGCCGCTAACCTCGAGAGGTTAGCCAATGTATTCATTGTAGGACCACCATCCACTACAGCGACGAGTCTTGGTATTGAGCCCTGCATCCTCTAAAAAATTCGAATTGATTGATCCCATACCTAAAAAATGTTATTGTGGTGCGAAATATAGAAAGGTGTGCGAATGGGAATACGAATGCGTCAGATGTGGTAGCATCTACGACGTAGAACACCCGACAGCGGGGGTCAAACAGCCACTACCTCCAAAGATTCATATACAACATCAAATATAATCTCAAAAACAATTGAAACGATTAGATTATGCCGAGGCTGAGACAAGAATGGTTGCGATAAAAATTCGAAAGGTAGAGAGAACATGGCATAGTCTCCACCAAAGAAAACTCATCAAACTGGATTATATTCTATTCAAGACATTCACGCAAATGGAGCTTCTGAGCAAACTCGACGATGTGCACCCACCGCCCATAAGACTCTAATCATCTATTAGAAACTATGGAAAACTATCGAAGATCTCATCCAAGAGTGGTGAGGTCGTCTATGGGCACCAATTATTGAAAGGATAGGCATATCCTTTCCATTTCACCAACGTCCGTCGACCCTCTTTCCGGACGCCTTTGGTAACTCTGGGTTCGTAGAATGAACCCTCTATAGTCCCTCAGTTCCGGTCTTTGATCTTTGTAGGTCACCGGGTTGGTGTTCTGTATTTCGACGACTTTGAACACTTCTTCGGTCCAATTGAGAGTGTATACTTTTTCAAAGAGTCTTTTTTAGCGGTTCAAATCCAATCACCTATTTTGAATTTTGATTGTTTTACCGGTACTTCATCACCATACAGAAAATTTCAAAGGAGGGGTTTGGTTTTTCTGGGTTTTGTGGGCGTCATTCGTATAGATCTGTGATAGGAAGTATTGTACTGTTTCAACAGGGCATTCAAAACGTCGATATATCTATAGGTTATGTTGGCCGTGAAATACATCCACATTCTCGTTTTCAGAGTCCGATTAAATATGTCTACTACCACAGCTTTACCTTCGTTGTACGTCGAATACCTTTAAATAATACTTTTCTTTAACCAACGATCCATGGTTCTATTGTAAAACTCACCGCCACGATCTACCCACAAGTTCCTGGGTTTTGAGATATGATCGTACCCAAAGCTTCTACGATAGCTTTACTCGTTTGTCCCGTAGAGGAATCGACCACGCGTACTTGCTGAACACGTAGATGACGTTGAGAAGATACTTGACTCCGTCGTTGTATTTCGAGAAAGACTTCATGTCGACGAGATCCGCAGACCACATGTCATCCACACCTCCCACCCTGACACCTCTCGTCGAAAACCGCCGTTTTGCGGGTTTATGGAGTTCTTCAGCGATTCGGTCCGTCCACAATACCTTTTTACCTAAACCCATCGTGCCAGATAGACTCAATCCTTTTACGACTCCACTACCAAATATATATATATATATATCCCTTTAAGTAGTGGCCCGATAAGTGGTATATGAGATATAATTACACACAATCCGCGACTGTCGATTTCTTTCCTCGACATAAATCGTAATTTATTTGTTCCAAACACCGGGCACATCAATGTCATTCATGATTGCTATTCTACCGTTCTTTGTCTGCATAAGAGACGGATTCAATTCCGCAGTCTTTCTTTTACACCTCACACAGTACGACACTATGGTGATATATATATATATATATATATATATATATATATACACACATATACATATATATATATATACATATATATATATATATATATATATATATATATATATATATATATATACGGTTATATTAAAACTCTTCTACCACACGGTGATCATTTTCAAACGACGGCACTTGGGTGAAATAAATAAGAATATCTTGCATAGAGCGCTCTTGCCACCGACGATGATGAAAAGTATTACAGGCAATAGTAGCCGCACAACATGCTATTTATATCTTGTAGCATACGCGAATTGTAGGCGATGCCTATTTTCATCTTTTGCACATACTAGTAGACGTTCTTCGGAGGGCGCATTCCGAAACTATCAAAATACTCCACATCTCGGCCCCCATCGTTGTAGATGGCCACCCAATGGGTGCTATCACCAAAGTAATCTTCGATGTTGATGATTAGAGACTCATTGGCTTTCGGCTAGTGGGGTAAAGGGTTTTTATCTGTACGTTCCTCTATAGTTATCTACCCCACGATTCTCGAGTATCTCATCAATCTGTAAATTGGTTAGAGATTTCCACGCCTTTTCTTTTACCACCACCCACTGAGCCGGATAACAGTAACCCTTTGCCTGCTTTGCCGGCTCCACCGCCGATACCCAACGCACTCGCTATGAGAGGTGCCTCCAGGCCGGTCAACAATGTGCCTGGTATGGGCACTTCTGACAGCTTTCTTGGTGGTACCGGCCTTTCTCCTTTTCTTGGGTTTTGCGCCATCACCACCGGTAGCTTTCTTGGTAGCCCCATAGATAGCACCCGATGATGCGGCAAGACATAGAATGCCGAGCACCGCGGGGGCAATTTTGAGGATTTTAGATGCAAATTGAGCTATTATCTAGACGATCGATCCACCGGTTTTAGCGATCTACGACTTAGAGAGTTTTAAATCAATTTTCCGTCGCTGGGACTTTGTCTTTGGGATCTTGTTGTATTGAGTCCTGGTTATATTTAAAACATCACCTCCCAATAAATGAGAGTGAGATAATCGTAGGGTGTAGCCCGTGTGTTTCTAAAGGGTATTTCGTAACGCTTCTTTCTGACTGTCCGTCAGAGTGAACCCAAACTTGACGTAACTCATGTCTATATCTATAAGTTACATTAAACGATTACATTCATCTTACCGCTCACCCATCCAACGTGATGTATCGATCACTCAATACCACGCAGTAGACGTGATACGCCGAATCGTCGTCGTTTGCCAGGTTTCCAAAATTGCTTGCCAGCTGCCATCGTATTTCGAGGTCGACGGTGCCAAATTTGAAACTTTCTCCGTGCTTGGACAAGTCGACGTGTATGATCGGGTAGATTTCTGTAAAGTCTTCGGAAACTAGGCTTCCCGAATCTGTGTAAGAATATTTCTTGACGGTTTTCCGGAACAACATGTACGTCCTAGAGTAATTTCTAAAGGCTTCGGCAAAGTTTGTCTCAATCTCTCTGCCTGGGTACTGTCTGCTATTGACGCGCACGCTCAACCGTGTCAGCTTGGCGTTGCGAAGACTTGAATGTTCTGGATTTTTCTCCCATCCAGCCCGACGCATGCAAACGCAACAAAGACGTGTTGAGGTAATTGCTCTCTGGCAAAACTGGTGAATCTCCAAGTGCGATCTAATTGGGCTGCTCCGAACTGATGTCTGTACACTCTGACTTGCTCAAAGTATTGACTACGCGGAGCACCTGCCACCAACAAAGCCTTCAAATGCATCTGCAGGGATATTGACTGTCGAACCTTGGGCATCCATACGGACAAATGTTCGATGTTGAATTTACCCGCAGCCGCAGAGACAGCTCTATGGATATAGTTGTCGGGCGAACTTCTTTCTAAGATGTAGGCGTGCATCACTCTCAACATAACCGTGACGATATCGCGATGGGAGCCCAACACGGCATTTAAGGGTAGGAATATGGTAACGGATTTTGCATCCATCGTGATTTCCTGCCTACTGCAAAATTCCAAGTTGTACTTAAGATTTCTGAGCCTGTTGACAAAGTCTAGATCGCGAATTTGAGCTCCGGTTGGATTGGCACCTTTAGCCACGTTGCCCGATGGTAAAATACATGCTCCCGAAACACCAAACTCGATGGATTGAGCACCACCCTTGGCGGTATCGCAATACCACAGCATATTGGTCGCCGTTTCTCTACCGTAGGCGTCCGAGAATTGGACCAAATTCATTATCGTGCTGGCTTGAGGTTGGTACTGACTGACGCCTTCACTAAGTGGCCATCGATTTGGTTTTGGATAGATTGAAAGAGCGACCATTCGTTTTCACGAGAGGGACGACCTCTGTAGCGGCGTAATCGCTACTATCGGCCGCTTTGATGAGTTTGCCTTGGACGTCGAGTACCGTATGAGGAAGCAGGTATTCGTCCAGATCTCGGATCTCTATCTTGTGTTCTCCGAGCTTGTTCGTGTTGCTGAAATTGTTGGGAAGATATTCAATGTATTCAAACTCGTTGATCGACTCGTCCTCAACGGGAGGCTCAAACACGTGTAATTAAGGCGATACGATCTTCGAAGTTTCGATCGCTATATCATAGATTACCTAAAAATACCTCAATCGTTTGACACCACTACCCGCGATTATATTACTCAAGATAGCAGGAGACTGTCTGTCGTCGAGATCTCTGTCACCATTTTGCAAAACTTTCTGGACCTGTAGATTAGAAGTCAGTGTTTTGATCTTTGATGAGAGAGAGGGGCTATCTTTCCCACTCTTGTGGCCACGAGTTCCTGAGCCTTAGATCGCTTTCTGCGTCACATCCTTGCCCGTGTCAATCGCTAATTGTTTACCCGTGCTCAGGAGTTGTCTCCCCGTGTCCAAAGCTTTTTGGATACCCAATTTGGCTAGATATTTTCCTATGTCCAGAACCCAGTCTCAGAAAATTCTTGCCTTTGTCCAACACTACTTTAGACTTCGTTTTCAATACGTTTTGGCAACATCCAACACGTTGCCCAGGAGAGATCACCCGATAATTTTTCTACGATACAAGAGATTGACTGTACAACATGTTTGCCACTATACGTATAGGTTACCTTGATTTGATTTGGAGCAAGAACGTCGTTCTCTGGTTTTTGAATTTGATTGGGTTTCCATCCGGGTCGGTCACGTGCATGGTGATGTTGGATAGTTGTGCTTCTTTACTCATTACACTGTAGATCAAACTAATCGGTTTAATGGAGAGAAGAGATCCGGTGGTTTGTCTCGAGAGAAGCGGTAGAAGAAATCACTGGGACTACCGTTCAAGTAGGTAGACGATACGAGAGGGCATCGTATCAACAACAAGTGGATATCGGCGATGTTGAATTGCCTATCGCTATATTACACTTTATTCTTTCCCAAGACCTCTACATCAAATCCCAATAGATCGCTCAACCCATTTTTGAGTGCTAAATTGACTTTGTAACCATTAGCGCAAATTATTTGTGATTTTACGGTATTGCAATTGGGTTGCATGGTAATACCGTCTTCGTTGTCACCGCTCTTTCTTATGAACCGTTTGATTGCTACGTTCAAGTCGGTGATGTTGTAAGCACCCGGTGGTATCCAAACAGTCTCCCACCTTGAACCGTTGTGGTACTTGAACAGATTGTTGTCCGTCGTGATATTTTATCACGAATACCATATATCATTATAGATCAGCGCCAATTTATAATGCACATTGTTGTCGAGACTAAGAGGTGGATGTAGTTCTACGATGAATTCGAAACTCGGACCTCTCGCACGAGCTCTGTCTGACGAAATCACCGTTCATCTATGGCACTCTATATACAGAATTAGATAATATTTCCTCTCGTATCGCGAATAGGTTTGCATATATCCAAGTACTCGGCTCGTGTAAACTCTTTCTCCCGATACAATCGAGTTGCATAATCCAAGATGATATCGGACAACACTCTCGTTCTTTTCTCGAATAGCAATCACGACTTTTAGAATGACAAGTTTGAATTCCATACGCATCGTTTTCATATGTATTTCAAGTTGATTGTAGACCTTACTAGTAGTCATACCCCGGCTCGATTGTGTTTGACCCATGACTATACCATTACTCTATAATTACTGTGAATCTTTTCGGTAAAGATACCGTCCTTCAAACCCTCTCGATGATCTCAACGACCTCTTTGTCCAGAGCGATGCTCTTGTTACCGGCATCTTTTCTGGCGATGAGAACTTCCAAGTGACGACAGAGTTATAATACTCAATTTCGGGGGCTCGTTGCCGGTACTTCTTGGATCGTTTGTTGACGGGAAGGCCAGACAGTTCGACCAGGTTGTTCTACGTCTTGAGGGATTCACCGCTGTACGTCTTTTTCGTTTTGAATCGTTTGTTCAACAGCTCCGACATCTCAGTACTTATCTTTCTCAACATGACCTTCTTAGCAACCTTGTAGGCTTCAAGTCTCATCTTTGTCAGTTGAATGGGATCGATGTACAGTTTGCCAAAGGTGAATTCGAATGCGAGTTTGTAGGGGTGTTTGGTGAGTGTTCTTTACCCATTTTGGCTGTCTTAGTGGTTTTATACTTTTCCTCTTGGTAAGAGTGGAAATATTATAGAAGAATAGTGTCATATACCCTTTAGAGTCTTATTGTAAATTTTTGAGGTCTTCATGGTTCTTTCAATAGATGCTTCTATTTCTGGCGTTTTACCGTTTTTACAAGGACCAAGCAATTGTAATTCTCCATGCTGTTGTAACGGATGAATCTGGTATAGGTTACCTTTTACTATCTCGGAGGTAATAGAAGCTAGTTTAGACCTCCAGCACCTTTTGTTCTATTTTTGCATATATATATATATATATATATATATATATATATATATATATATATATATATATATATAAATCTCTGGTATAGCGGCTGCTTCCGGTGGTCGTAATGCTTCTGGCAAGATCTCTGGTAACGCTGGAGCTCCCGGAATGGCTGCGAGAAGTAGTATCTTTGCGATAGCATCGACGATGCTGACCTGTGTTGTTGTCAGACCCTTTTGACCCTCTTGTAATTTTTCAATCAATTTATCTTGTTGTCTGTCCAAGTCTGCTTTGATAGGTCGTTACACTATAAGCTACATCTTCCTGAAAACGCTGTTTGCCAGATTTTTCGTCGATGATACGTTCCTTGAGAATCTCCCTATTCTTGAGAAATTTATCAATCAAATTTTTACTCTCTTTCTCTCTCTTCACTTGTAGGAATGCTATGCTATACCATAGAGTTACATAAAATGTTACTGTAGTTACCCTGGCTAGTTACAGTAACTATTGGTTGTGGTATATAGAATTTATTAAAGCCAGAACGATACGTCTTTGGTATATGTTTGCTCGTCTTGTCGAGAAGCATGAATGAGTGGGGTTCGCGCGTTTCATTCCTATAGATATCGGCAAACTCTTTGTTGCCAATGACATTGCTGTGCTAGCCTGTTATAGCCTGCTATATGTCGGATATCCTTTTTGTCCAGTCCGTGGAAGAGACAGAAGACATTGATATTTTGACGTATATGTTTGGGGACGTCATAATAGCTCCGGGCGAGGTAGATGCAATTGCAGTTACGGTTTTTGGACAGGGAAAGTATTCTCGATGGGTTTCATGTGTCTGCTGTCTATTTAGATATCGTCAAACACCACCACCTTCCTAAGGTCGCCATCCAGTTCCTCAACGGGTATTACTTCTTCCGGTTCGAATATTTGAAATCTTCCATCCACTCCCTCGGCCTCCAGCAAATCATAGAAGTCTTGTAGCAGTTGAGATTTTTCTTGGTCGTGATTGATGTTGTAGAGAATCGACTCGTCGGGATTTATCCACCTCATCAACATGTTACACAACAATATTGTCTTTCCATATCCCGTAAGCCCTACCATGAGGTAATGACCTTCGGCGAGTCTCTCCGCTCGCCTCGATGTCCGTCATCAAAATTGATGAGATCCATTTTATGTAATTTATATATATGTGTAGTGTATATATATATATATAATGTCGATAAACAAGTTTGGAGCGAACAGGGAGCTCGACGACTTGCTGAAAATTATTCGTGGCGTCAAGGCGTTAAAAACTACGTCCGATTGGAGGGCGGAATTTGCGAGAGAAATAGACAGTTGATAATAGGTGACCCTTAGAATATCAATAAACTGACGACAATAGACCCGATTACAACAAGATTGAGTACTGTGGAAGGTAACCATAACAATATAGATAAAATTTTGACGACAACGAATGCTGTCGAAAACAATTTGGTTAAGGTTGAAAAAATGTGGTTAAAATTCAGAATGATTTGAATACAATTATTCTTTTTGTAAACGATGTGAAAACCAAATTAGACAGTCTTACTACAACAATCAACCCAGCAATTCAAAGAGCTACCAGCAACACTCATTTGCTTCCAGTTCTTGGCAACCAGCTAAAAGATATTAAGAAATACTTGGATGAGTTGAAAAAGTCGTAACATATCTGACCCTAGTATACATAGATCGTTCCAGAGCTCAATGTCAATCACATCCACGACGATCTGTCGGAGAGTAGCATCCGTATGCCCACCCGCTGTACTTTACTTACCACCATCAATGTTGGTGTTATAAAAAATGTTTAGGTGTTTTAAACGCAAAGACATGGCGCTCCACCTGACATTGGCCGGGGTGGGAGCCCCCATGGGTGTCTTTGTGAATGCCATCGCCCTCAATGTGGTCGGTTTTGGTGCGGTTATACACGCAGTGACCATGAAGAAGAATTATCTCAACAAGGTGGAGCCCTATCGATTTGCCTACACCGGCTACCAGAAAAAGTTGAACACACTGAAAGGATGTCTTCGAGGAAAAGAGTTCCACGAGGATATTCTGCTCTTCGAACTCAACCGATTAAACGATTTCGTCACTGATATGTGTCCTCATATTCCGGATAAGTTAAGGAAAAAGAATTATGAAAAGTTCAAAGTCGACTTTCCAGGATCTTGTTTGGATGTGGCACCACTACCTGTTGTGCGTGAGACTTGAATATAAGTTTTTATATAAAACCCATACATACTAGTCATGACCAGGTCACCATACAAGGCGCTGCGACCCTTGGTCTGGAGGACCGCCGCTTGGGTGATGGTAGACTTACTTCGGTCGTGGCAGATGGATTTCGGTGGTTGCAGTAATCTAGAATTGTTTCTAGATGAAATGTATCCACAGATACACGATAAACTTACCAAAGAGTTGTCCGAATTAGATGCATTGTCTTTCAAACTCACGGTCAAACTACAAATGCGAATGGACCACAACGCTATTCATCTGTCTCTATGTCACAGACGGATGATCATCTTGGATGTTCACGATATTGAGAAGACCTACATGAAATTTTTATTCAACCTCAACACAATCTTATGAAACGAATTCGTAGAGATGGTTCGTCGAGTGTATCAAATATCTTTGTCTTGATATTGGTTAGACCATATCTGAGTGTCTATAGGCTAGAGTGTGGATCCCATCATTGCAAATATGTCGTTTGGTATCCAGAAGAGACAGTGAAATCTTGTTATGATGCACTCCGTAGATGTGATGGCCCACGTACGCTTCGCAGCATGTTCATACAGTGGTGGAATGTCTTACCGGCAGTGGTTCTTTGTAGTGTTCGTGTCACAGCTGCTTCGTCACCACACAGATTTTCACTCCTTTGGCTTTCTTGATCGAGGTGGTCTCGGCTTCGATCGAGTACATCTTCTGTCGAAGTCCTGCATATTTGACTATGGGAACGCCCGCACATTTATTTTCCGCAATACTTTCCTATTTTTTACGCCGTTGAGTGGGTGATTTTTGGGGTAATTGCTTGTGTCGTAGATATTGGCTTGGTTGCATGACCATGTCTGCGTACACGTCTTCGGTCTGAATTTCAAGTAGCAGACCGTTTGTGTTTGTGTAGAACAACTCGCATCGATCTCCGTACTCCTTCTTCAGTTAGTTGTAGTAGAAGTCGTACATTAATTGTTTCAAGGGTTTAAGGACGTTCATACCAACGTAGACGGGTCGGTTCAACATCCATTTTTTGTTCATGTGGAGTGCGGCGAGCCGATCGTCAAAGATAACGCTGCATTCGATGGATGGGTCGGCGATCAGCTTGCGCAATCTGTTCTCCTCACACTATCGTTCGAGTTTGACGTTTTGAAGTTTTGTTAGCCTTTCCATTGTCTTGCCAAAGACGGAGTTGTTGAGGAGTTTGAAAAGATCTTTCTTAAAGTCGCAGATGACCAGTTTGCGAAGCTCGGTGTTCTTGTGGATGCAGGAGGCCATCCAAGAAGACTGATCGAATTGAAGCACACGGTCGATCTTGGTCAGCTTCATATCTAGAGACTAGTACAGCTGTAGGTTACTATAGTAAAGGACGTAACTGGTCTTGTTTAAGAAATTGGGTACAAACTTCTCTACTTTATTCGATTCACCCCAAAAATACCCTGAAGTAGGTTTCGTTGGTAGTCTGACATCCATTCTTTAGGAACCTCCAGACGTTTACGCGCTAGCGAATCAGCGTTGTGTTCGTAGTGTATATTTGATGGATATTTTAGATCGACTTCTAGCATGTATCGCTTGTCGGTTTTGTCTGGGTGATCTAGTATCGTTTGTATTCTTAGTAGATCCACCCACTCAAATCCTCTCGTGGGTAGAGGTTGTGACATCGCCTATCTGTATGAGTTGTTCGTATCTAGATACTAGATGAAGATTGTGGACTTGTCGGGATTGTGGCCTTTGATGTGAGGATTTTTGGCATTGCCGTATCGTCGAGAGACCATCGATATAACACTTTGCATACCTTTTCCCCTGAATAGATGCATGTCGTAAGCGATCAAGAGTTCGAGCTCTACTCCCGAATTCTTCAACGAAGCATCCCACGAAAGCCCTGGACTTGTGTAGTAGTGATCTTTATTGAGTCTGTAGGTCTCTATACAGGTCTTTCTAAAGTTCTCGAAGACGTCGGCCAATATTAGTACATCCGTACGCAAATACAAATCGTGATAGTAGCCCGTTGTCTTACATCTGAAGGTCGAAAATACCTTCTGCTCGTGGTAGTAATCTCTATCGGTGATCCCTTCATCGTTCAATGATCTGTAGAAGGCATCTCGAGGTAGTAGTTTGGGTTCGTGGAATCGTGCCCAATCATACATGTGCTCGTAAGGATAGACGCCTTTCCCAAGATTAGTTTGCGCTTTTCTTCGTCGGGCTGGTATTCTCCGGTTATGTGCATAGTGGAGGAATCTTGCGTTTTGACGAATTTGTCGAGTAAGGTCATACAGGAACTGAACGCTGTCGAGAGAGTGTGAGATATTCCTTAGTGTTGTTGGGAATGAAGCTGACGTTGCCTTGCACCTTAGAGATAGCTTACATCAATAGATGCCTGTCGTATCCACGAAGACTGTAGAAGACCACGAGAAGGGTTGTAGACAGTCGAAAATTGAGATTGCATTGGTTGTGGCTGCACCTCGGTATCGTCATGTGATGTAAAAATGGTCTTTGACACAATCATGATAGTTTCTTTTGAGGAGCGACTTGTTGCAGGTGCGACAGAACTTCCCTCTTTTTCCCTTTTTCCTTTCTCCTTTTCTCTACCTCTTCTTTATATTCCCCTTTCCCTTTGCGTTTTACCAGGGGTCTTATAATGCTGGATTTAAACTTTCCAAACTTACACGAGCTCTCTTTCGAACTTGTTGCTAGATTTTTTGATTTTTTGGAAGTGACACCTTTGTGTGAGTTGCCTACGAACTCACCCTTTTTGGATCATACTCGTCGATGGCATTTCGAAAGAGTGGTACGACTAGCGGTTTGTCGCAGATGTGGCAGCATTTTTATTCTTTTCGTCTATCCAGTATTGTGTCGTCATCTCGATAGGTGTAATATCTTTGATGGTATTTTTGATTTTGACCTCTTCTCTTCCCAGACACTCTAGCAAATGTTGAGTGGCATTGGATCCTCGGTAGACGACGGGTGGTTAAATTTGTTGGTCGCGCCGTACGACGATGTAAGAGAAACCTCAAGCTTCGTGATGAGCTGTCTTCTGGGCGTTACTTTTGTTGGGATCACTTGTGAGTCGTCGATCTTGTGATGAGAGACTCTAATTCTGCATAGATGACGTAATTAAGGGACTTTGAGTTGGTTTTGGTAATTCTGGAATGTGAGTTTGTTCTTGCCTTTTTCAGGCATCTCTACTCCAATTGCGCGATGTCTGATATCTCGGCAGTCGGGTTTCTGTTGTTCGAGAAGGTCTTGTCGCTTGTATCCGTGTAGACATTGCTTGCAGAAGAATATACAATGCTTTGATCGTTGAGTAGACGGTTGAGGTTATTGATCCAAGTGTAGTTTTGCTTGAGTCCTTTGCTGATAAGAAGGAAGTTGATCCTGATAAATGAATCTTTAATGATCTGAGTGGATAGAGACACCTTTGTCCCATCCGAAGACGTTTATAGCGAGTCTGGATTTTTGCTTCTCCACGAGATCGGTCTGTTGATGGGAGTCAGTTATTGAATACCGTTCCAACACAGTCCATCATCTGTCGCGTATTTGCTGGGTCGATTGGTGTAGTCGCGTGCGGGGAAGAGTGCCGAACGCAGAGCCAATAGTAAACAGTTGTCGTCTTTGTTTTTAACGTTGATAACGTCCTTTTTGATTGTACTTCTTTTGGGAGTAGGATATATATATATATATATATATATATATATATATATATATATATATATATATATATATATGACCTGCCGTAGATCGGTTGGTATCGTGCAATGTGGAGTTGAAATCGTGTGATGCCGTCCACTTTCCAACCGCTTTCTTTGTTTGTAAAAAGTTCCAGTGTTTTCAGCATGTGCTGCAATTCTCTGCCCAACGATTCTGAGATCCCGTCGGCTGTAAGAAGAGGTTCCATTTTCCTTCTGAGTGTGGGTTCATTCCATTTGCCGAGTCCTTCGGTTGTCTGTATGTAAAGACGAACTTCCATAAGCAGTTGGTATTTCACACCGATTAGTGATAGGATCTCTTCGACAAGCTTGTGATGAATATGCGAACGCACGCTTGCCAGAAAGGATTGAGAGTCATGTCGATGCTCTGGCACGTCCATCTGCCAACGTCGGAAGACATTACCTACAGCGTGAGACATGCGTTTCCAAGCAGTTGGTGTACGTTTTATACACACGGAGTAAGTCTCACACGTGTAGCAAGGGTGTGTTTTACACGTGGAGCTGTATTGGGCTTCACACGTAGAGCGGGGGTTGGTTTCACCCTTGAGCTGCACTGGGCTTGACACGTGGAGTGGTTATAACCACTGGTAGAGTTGTCTCTTTCGTGGAGGGGATAGCATTGATATGTGTTTCCAAGGATACATGTCCTTGTTGAAACAAACTTGCCAGCTTTGAAATAACACGATGCATCGTTGCGCTATATTATAGAATAGTTATTTCTCTAATAAGGCGCAATTTCTTAACACTTCAAGAGATTGCCACACAAACGTGCTTATATATAGGTTATATTGTTCGTTTAATAGAGTACAATTTGTTAGAGGTCCTGACAGAGAATGTCACACAAACGTGCTCAGAGCGCACACTTTTATCACCAGAGACAGGATGCCGCTATCTGCGCGTGCACTGCTTTTATATGACTCACGCACGTGATGAGCACGTGGAGTTTCCTCTAAATTTCCCAGTTTCCCCCAGATTCCCCGGGAATTCTCATGACCAATTTTGACCGGATTTAACCGGTTTTGACCGGATTACGGATGTGCGCTCTATTAGACAAAATGAATTCCATAGATATAGACTGTATCAGTGTGCTCTAGACTATAAATCACATGTGTCTAATAGAACGTTCAACACGAGCTTAGGCGTCTCGGGCGCCGATTTGGGGTGCGCGCCCTCGACGAGGGAAAAAGCGGATAGACAAATGTAAACCATACCTTAGACTCACGGACGGGAGACATGGGGTGGAGGAGTAAAATAGATGATGTAAGATGAAAATAATTGCTATTTGTATTGGAAAGATACTAGTAAAATACTAGACCACACATAATAGGCATTTGTATTGGAGTGATCAAAGTGTAATACTAGGCCACAAAAAATAGGCACTTGTATTGGAAAGATCCAAGTGGTCCAGAACCGGCACTCTATATATTACTTGTCAACACGCTATCGCTATTTTCTCGGATAGCCATCACCAGTTGCAGAATAACAAGTTTAAATTCCATTATATGTATTTCAATCTGATCATTTGAGCTGATGTGTAGTCATACCCTGGCTCGATTGCGCTTGACTCATGTCTATACTACTACTCTACATAATTGGGAATATTTTTGTAGGCTTTTTCGATGATACTACCATCCACCAATAACCTATTTATGATCTCGACGGTGTTGTTGTGCTGACCAGTGCTATGGTTACCGGAATTTTTGCTGGCAACGAGAACTTCCAAGCGATGACAGAGTTCGTCTGGGGATCTGTAATATCTTATTTCGGGGCTAGCAGCCGCTCCTTCTTGGATCGTTTGCTGACGAAAGGCCATACAGTTCGGCCAGTTTGTTTCAGGTCTTGAGGGATTCACCGCTGTACGACTTGTTCGTTTCGAATCGTTTGCTCAACAACTCCAACAGGTCTGTATCAATCTTTCTTGACCGACATGGTCTTCTTATCACACTTGTTGGCTTTGAATCTTATCTCCAAAAATTTAATGAAATCGATGAACAGGTCGTCAAAGGTGGATTCGGATGTTAGTTTGTAGCGTTGTTTTGGTGTATGCCCTTTGCCCCTTTTGGCTGTCTTGCTGATGGTCTTCTTTCCCTTGGAGGTCTTCTTTCTTTGGCGATATTGTTGATATAATGCATATAATCCCGCAGAGCATCGATGTCCGCATTAGCGGCGTCTTTTGTAGCTTGATCGGCACTTCTCGTGTTACAACTAGCCTTTGTAAAATTGTTTGAGCCTTGCCTTTAATTGAATTAATTTCCATGGTATTAAATTTCTTTAAGTCGTCAGCTGGAATAAGTCGATATTTCTTTACTATACAGCTGGACTAACGGGCATCTTTACTATTGGTCCATGCTTGATTTTTTTCGTCGATGAAGCGCTTCTTGAGAATGGCTCTATTCTTTTGAAATTTATCGATCAAAGCTTTACGATCTTTATGCTCTTCACTTGCGCAAATTCCATACTATACTATAGAGTTAGATAATATTGTTATGACAGTAACTGTTATTGTAATGACAGTAACTAGTTATTGTCGTGATAGAAACTAGTTATTGAAGCGATAGTAACTACCTAGGTAGTTATAGCAGTAGATAGAACTTATCAAAACCACAATGGTATATCTCTGGTATATGTTTGGTCGTCTTGTAGAGAAGCATAAATAAAAAGGTTTCACACTGAGAATGTAACGTAACATGACGTATTTTATCAACCTAGAGCGATGTATACGTAACGTAACGTAACGAAACATGCCATCTTTAGAGCGTTCACATTGATGTCCTCGCATACGTTCATCGTCCCGTATACGTGACGTCACGTATGGAGACTTTCGTCACATTTAACCCTAGGAAACGTCGTCTTACTGTTTCTTCTTATTTATCGAAGACAAAAGATTGAGAAAAGTACACGAAACGAAAATGCGGATTAGATAGACTTTCCAATGCAGGCACGCTTTAAGGGAATACGACGCCCTAGTCAATAAAATGAGCATAACCGACCACGTCGTACAAACACGGATACTCGCATGCAAAGTCAACAACCAGCTCGTTGATAATGCGAATGCTCAGTAAAAGCGCCCACCCACTGCTCCATGATTTGTTAATTTCTTACGTTAACCGGGAAAAGTTGAACCCATGTCAGCTTCTTACGTTACGTTACGAAAATGAATACGGTACGCTACGACAACAAATTTTGGTTGTGTAAATTATCTTGCTTAGCGTAACGACGCCCTACGCTCTGTTACGTTACGTTACGTGCTCAGTGTAAATCAGCCTTCAAATTCTGCTTAGATGACGTAAGCGACTTTGAGTTGGTTTGGGTATTTCTGGAAGGTGAGTTTGTTCTCTACTTTCCAGGCATATTTACTGGAATGGCGCAATGTCCGATACCTCGGCAGTCGGGTTTCTGTTGTTCGAGAAGGTCTTGTCGCGTGTATCTTTGTAGACAGCGTTTGCAGAAAAACATACGATGATCGTGTTTGCTTCGATCGTTGAGTAGGCGGTTAAGGTTTTTAATCCAAGTGTAATATTGTTTGTGTCCTTTGCCGATGAGGAGGAGGTTGATTCTGATAGGTGACTCAAACTTTGAGAATCTGAGTGGATAAACACCTTTGTCCCATCCAAAGACATTCCCCATACAGCGAGTCTGGGGTTTTGCTCCTCCACAAGATCGATCTGTTTAATGAAAGTTGGTTCTTGAATACCATTCCAAAGCAGTCCATCATCTGTTGGGTATTTGCTGGGTCGATCGGTGTTGTAGCGTGCGGGGAAGAGTGCCGAACGCAGAACCCATCGTAAACAGCTGTCGTCTTTGTTTTTCACGTTGAAGACGGCCTTTTAGTTTTGCACTTCATTTGGGAGTGGGAGATAGGAGCCTCCGAACCTTCAATCGGTTATTATCTGCAATGTGGAATTGAAATCGTGTGATGCTGTCCATCGTCCATTCGCTAGCTTCGCTGGTGAACCGTTCCAGTGTTCCAGCATGTATTGAAATCCTCTGTCCAACGATTCTGAGATCTCGCCTGTTGTAAGAAGAGGTTTTATGTTAATTCTGAGAATGGCTTCATTCCATTTGTCAAGTCCTTCGGTTGTCTGTTTGTAAAGACGAAATTCCAGAAGCAGTTGGAATTTCACACAGTTAGTTCAGTAATAGGATTTCTTGGAAGAGCTTGTGATAAATTTGTAAACACACATTTGCCAAAAGAATTCCGGATCCTGTTGATCTTCCTGCACATTCTCCTGCGAACCTCGGAGGAAATTGCCTACAGCGTAAGGCATGCGTTTGCACATGGTCGGTGTGTGTTTCACACGCGGAGTAAGTCTCACAAGTCGAGCAGGGTTGCTTTCACACGTGAAGTTGGAGTGGGCTTCACACGTGGACAGAAAGTGAGTTTCACACGTTGAGCTGGATGTAGCTTTACACGTGGTGAGGGAGTAGGTTTAACACGTGGAGCTGGAATGGGCTTCACAAGTGAATTGGTAACAACTACTGGTAGAGCTGTCTCCTTTGTGGAGGGCATAGTATTCATATACGTTTCCATGCAATGATAGATGGCCTTGGTGAAACAAACTTGCCAGCTTGGAAATAACGCGATCTATCGCTGTGCTATATTATAAAACTGTTATTTTTCCAAAGGGCGCAATTTCTTGACACTTTAAGAGACTGCCACACAAACGTGCTGATATATTATTATAGGTTATATAATTGTCTAACAGGGTACAATTTGTTAGCGTCTGTGACAGGGAATACTACATAAACTTGCTTAGAGCGAACACTTCTATTATTACCAAGGATAGAATGGCAATGCTTTTATAGTTGGCTTGTGCACGTGATGAGCACATGGGATTTCCCCCAATTTACCCCAGGTTTCCTTGGGAATTCCCCATGACCGGTTTTGACCGCTTTTGACCGGATCTGACCGCTTTGATCGGATGTAACCGGTTTTGACCAGATCTAACCGGTTTTGATCGGATCTAACCGGTATTGACCGGATTGATGACATAATAATCTTTGGCATACTTTCTGCATGTTTCCAATAAACTTTCTGTTTAATTCCGGTAAGAAAGTTTTAAATTCCAGTGTATTTTAGTTTTCCTATTATATTTCCAGTGTTATTTCCGGTGTCTTCTCTGTGTATATTCTGTGTACATCCTGTTATAGTAGATGTGCGCTTACTGTCTATTTCTCGTAAATGTGAACTCTGAAGTGAGTAATGAAGTAGAGGTCACACCAGGTGTGCTCATTAGAGCACGAGAAGCTGCTCCAGTTGGACCATGTTACACCAAATTATCTTAAATGGTTTGCAGTTGCTGATCCGTTGGTCCTACAAGATGATTGGATAATAACTATTGCTCCACCCGTTTGTCTTTGATATGCATTATCCTTCCGTTTTGTTTATAGGAAAGGCTTAGATAATTTAATAAACAAAAATTCCAGACCTCGCGGTTTCTAACGATACGGAGATCATCGCGGAAGTCCGAAAAACAGCGGGGATATTGAAGATTTTCAAAGTTCACACTTATGAGGAACAGACAGTAGTAGAAAAATGACTTCCATAGATATAGACTGTATCAATGTGTATATAATACCATCAAGCACGTCAGCCACCAAACTAGATTTGGCCACGTGGTGGCATGTAGGCACGTACCTTAACGCGCGCGTGACCTGGTGGCCTTCCTGCGGAAAACCGTGTTGAGCGTTCCTCGATATCTAAGCGACAACCTGCACTAACTTGTTTTGGGTTTGGTGTTCCTGGCAGTTGTAGTAGTACCTCACCACCCGCAAAGCGTCCTGTTACTGCTGGAAGGAACCTACAGGATGCTGGAACGGATCCTGGTCCTTCAACATCAGCTTGAACAATTGATTCGCGGATCACTGCATTGAAACTTCATCGACTTGCATCCCCATATGACCTTGGGCAGGTTTTGAAGTTTGCTAGGTAGTTGTCTGCTAGGTAGTTGTCTGAGCAGGAGAGGTGAGCTCGCTACGCCTTTAGCTGTTATTGTCATTAGCTAGCTACCTATTATACTAATTATAATTTAAATTTTTACAACCATAGACTAACTTATAATGTTTGGTTAAAAGTTCTACAACTATATATAGTCAACTAGACTTTCATGGTTTAAATTACAGGTTTGACGTGATTTACTTATATATTGCAGGTATGCAGTTATTTCCAATGTATACAAACCAGAACCAGACTTTGTGTTCCCCACTCATGAGGACTTTAGGAAAAAATGCATTTTTCTTATGGCTGGTTGAAGAACAACAGCTCATGGCTTGTCTACTCAAAGGCACTTGATGGTGAATTCTGTCTGTCATGTGTATTGTTTGGAACTCAGACAGCGCAAAGAGGCGGACAGGACCTTGGAGCACTGATTACAAGGCCATTAAAAACTTTCAACAAGGCTACAGAGCTGTTGCGGAAGCATGGAAGCCAGATTGAGTACCACAAGGATGCAATGATTTTCATGCAGAATTTCATCTCTACAATGGAACAGCAGTGTGTTTCAGTTTATGAGTTAGCTCACTCATCACATGCGCAGGTAATCCAACAGAATCGTCAGAAGCTTTTGTCAATTCTCAAATGTGTTATATTCTGTGGAAAACAGAATATTTCACTGAGAGGGCACAGAGATGATAAAAAATTCTTCAAGCTGCAGGTTCTGACCACAATCCAAGAAATTTCAAGGCCATTTTAAATCTGCGAGTGGAATCTGGTGATGAAACACTAAAAGAGCACTTGGCCAGAGCTGGAAAGAATGCCACATACACTCTAAAGACCATCCAGAATAAGCTTATTGAGTTTACAGGAGATGGGATTCGTCGAAAGACTCTTGATGAAGTGAGCAATGCCCGTTTCTATACTGTGCTGGCTGATGAAGTTGCTGATGTGTCTAACACGGAGCAGTTGAGCTTAGTGTTGCGATTTGTCGGTCGCTCAGGAGAAATTAATGAGCAATTTATCGAGTTCCCGTCCTGCAAAAATGGTGTAACTGGCGAAGCACTGTCTGCTCTAATATTTCCGGTTTGCAGAAACATGGTTTGGATGTGAATCTTTTGCGTGGCCAAGTGTATGATGGAGCTGGTGCCATGGATGGACGCGTCAGTGACGTGGCTGCCCGAATTCAGCAACAATGTCCGCTTGCATTGAATGTCCACTGTTTCTCTCCCAATCTCAAATTTGTCATTGTCAATGCATGGCAGGTCCAAGCAGTTAGAAATGCTATGGATGTCATCAGCAAAATTGCATCCTTCTTTGAGAACTCCTCAAAGAGGCAAGTAGCACTTAAGGAAAAGATCCAAGAAACAGAGCAACCAAACAGAAAGAAGCATTTGTTGGACTTGTGCAGGACGCGGTCGATCTATCGCCATAAGGCTTTGGAGAATTTCAGCCAGTTTTATGAAACATTGGTGGACTTGCTACAAGACATTAAGTCTTCACGAGAGGGGTGGAACCGGAATACAGTCACAGATTCAGCTGAACTTTTGAACGCCATCGTTCAGTTTCAATTTCTGATGGCATTCGCGGTCATGTGGAAAGCGCTGACCATTCTCAAAGGACTGAGTATTAGCCTCCACTCCAGCTCCATCGACAATGCAAGGCATACAGAGAAGTTTCGAACACCAAAACAAGTGTGCATTGTGTTCGGGACAAAATCGAGGACTTCCACACTCAGCGGTTTGATCTGGCTAAAGGCATGTCGGAAGCAGTTCCTGCTAGAGGTTCAGAAATTTCACGGCGGTGTGGACGACAGAGGCACAGGGATAACGTTCCAGATGAAAATCCAGAAGAGTACCACAAGAGATCAATTACTATCCTCTTTTTAAATCATCTTTTAACTCAACTGCAGAAGCGATTTAGTAGCGACCACCAACGCGTTGGTCTTGGCCTATCTCTGGCCCCTAGAGTTATGAAGAACACTCCACAGTGGTCAGAGAATGTAAAGCAATTGGCAGAAATTTACCAGGATGACCTACCCTCACCACAGAATCCAAATATAGAATCGTTATGCTGGGGAGTGATGTGGGACAACCACAAGGGTGAAGTGCTAAACAAGCCAGCCGACACTCTTCTCCAGTGTGACAGCAACTATTTTCCCAAAATATTCACACTGTTGAGGATTGTCTGCACCCTTCCAGTTACCACCTGCTCTTGTGAGCGAAGCATCAGTGGCCTCAAGCGGCTGAAAATATATCTGAGGTCAACAATGGGCCAAGGACGATTGAATGGCCTGGCACTGATGCACTTCAACTATGGTATGTCTATTGACTATGAGGCTGTGCTGTCTGCCTTCGCAAGGAAGCACCCGAGGAGAATGGCAATGTTAGATGTTTTGGACAGTGATAGTAACTGATTTTTTACTTAAATCTGTCATAATCAGTGTTTTAAATATGCATGCCCTTATACCCCCTTAGCCTAGGCTGGCACCACCCAACATAATTTCTGGATCCGCCACTGCACGTATCCATAGGTTTTGCGTTTCCGGCACCAAATGGGGGTGCGCGCCCTTAATGAGAGAAGATACTAGACAGACAAATATATTACATACCGTAAACTCACGGACGGAAAACAGGGTGGAGGATTGAAATAGATGGGGTAGGTTCACAAAAATAGTTATTACCCGAGGCCCAGATTTCCGGGCTAAGAGTATAGTAAACCAATCGTTCGATGACCGACCGACCGCTCGACCGACCGTATTTATACTCGATTAGCGCAGATGCAAATGAAGCTTTTCCGACCAATAGACGAGAAGTGGTGTCATTACCAACCAATAGGCGAACGTGAAGTCATCATGAGGCTCCAACTCTCTTTGTTTGGTAGCTGCTACTACGCAACAACCAGACGTCTAGCTAGAGAAGCGGCACAGACAACGACACGCCTAGAAAATCTGCACAAAGAAATATACGTTTACATTCTTGTGAGCTGAAAAATCGGTGGTGAGCTGCTTGTTTTGCTCTACTGTCTACGTTTGTAACGTGCATGTTTCCCACCAACAAACAGAACAATGATCGCGCGCGTTACTTCATCACGTCAGGCGAAGATGGCCAGCTGGCCTAGCGTCGAGGCTCTCCGACTTGTAACATTTGGCTTGTTCCAGCATTCGAAACAACTACATTTGTAACGTGCATGTTTTCCTCCATTACGACAACTATCAGACGTCTAGAGAAGCTGCACACACAACCAGACGTCTAGAGAAGGTATCCAAACAAACAGACGCCTAGAGAAGCTGCAGAAACAACCAGACATCTACATTTTTGTGAGATGGAAAATAGGTGGTGATCTGCCTGTTTTGCTCTACATTTGTAGCATGCCCACCAACAAACAGAACAATGATTATACGCGCGTTAATTCATCACGTAAGGCACAGAGGACCGCCGGCCTAGCGTCGAGGCTACCCGACTTGTAACATTTGGCTTGTTCCAGCAATTTGAAAGAACCTGACCTGCATTAATTTGTATCGTGCATGTTTTCCCCCATTACGACAACAACCAGATGTCTAGAGAAGTTGCACAAACAACCAGACGTCTAGATTTTTGTGAGCTGGAAAATCGGTGGCGAGCTGTTTCTTTTGTTGTACGTGGGGGTTTCGAACTTAGAAACAACACCTAATCTAGCTACATTTGTAATGTTCCCACATCAAATTTTTTTGGCTCTAGTGTTACCTATTCCAGGCCCAAAACCACCCACAGTGGCTCCTTACGACCTTAAACCTGCACAAACCATCAGACGCCTAGAGAAGTTGCACAAAGAACGAGACATCTAGAGAGCAATACATCTAACATTATGCTTGTTCCAACAATAGTGTCATCTTCTGAAAGCTCAAGACATTGTAGGTGCATAAAATCGTGTTTTGTTTACTGAAAATTAGTGCTGCTTCTTTTTTACCTATCTAGCCGAAAGCTGGTTTTCGTATGTGCTCTAGACTTTCGCTGTGCGTGGCGGTTCGTGTTGTATATACAATTCTGTCATAGCGCGAATAATCACATTCAAGGCGCATACCGGCCGAAGGTTTGCACTTCTAGTGCTTCTTCATTTGTATTGGAGAGAATCGAGTAAAATACTAGACCACAAAAAATAGGCATTTTTTATTGGAGAGATCCAAGTGGTCTAGAACCGGCAGTCTATATTGCTAATGTGAACGCCCCGCTGCTGGCTTTCCCGTACTTGAGCCAGCGAGTAGCGACGACGTTGCTCTTGTTGCCCCTCTTTTAAAACGCTAGGCAGGCTGACTTTGGTTCTTGTACCGTTTCACCTGGACAGATATTTGGGTAAAGCCTTGGGTGCACCGATCGGCGTGCCGTGGATGGTTCGACGCCTTGGTGAAAGATTGTTGGCAATGACCACAAAGGTAGAGGTTGGAGACCTTTTTGCTATCTTGATCACGCAAATACCTATCTTCAAGTACGTTTCGATCTTGTCAAGCTCGTCTAGGTTCGTCTTGTGGATCGCGGGAATAAGAGCCACCAAGTTCTAATAAGAGACGGCAAGCTCTCTGGCTTTAGTGGTGATGCTATCTGCTCGTACAACTTGGTGTATATGTGTGGCAAGACAACGGAATAGACATAAATTGTCGTTAAACTCGACGAGTCTCTTCTTCTGGCGTAGTCAGTCGGTTAGGGCCCCTGTGCCCAGCTGGGTATATCGACCGACTCGCGCGGACGACAGTCAGTTGTACGTCAATAAATAGAACGAACGACCACTTGGTACTGGGCCGATCTAGGTTGTCCATGGAAAGGCGAGTATCTTCTTGCTCAGATAGATAGGTGCGGACTTTTCTAACTGAAGTATTCTTCGCCTGCTGGGTCTGGTCTTGTGAAAAAGTTTAATTTAATCTGCTGTTTTAGGTTTCCTACGTCTATAGCTGTAGCAGTACTTGAGATAGAATGTCGTCTGGACGCGAGCTGTCAACGTTTCCATCATCCTGTCAGTGAGGGCACCCCTAAATCACTAAAGAATTTGAACGTCAACATTCAGCGTCCTGTGGTCCCTCGTTCTCGTTCGCTGTCCCGCTCAAGTATAGTGGACCTTCTGTTTTGACGTGTGTAGCTAAAGTCGTGCAAAACATTTTACTTCACAACTTTTCGCAAATCGCTAAGCGATAAGAAAAGTTTTGAAGATCTTTCGCAATCTTGGCTCACAATGAGAGGTCGGCCTCTTCGCGGATTTTTTAACTCGACGCGACGCTGCTCGTCATTGTCTATGACACCGCGCAGACCGGGATACCGATCAGTTGACTGGCGTGGTGTATCCGTTGTGCCATCTCCAGCTCTCTGACTTCGGAGATGAATTCTACAAGCTGTGCTTTGCGCAGGCGAAAGAATTCATTGAGCCCGAATTTCTTCGTCTGTAGTCGCAGATCTTTGATCGTTGTTAACAACGGGTTGGGGTGTTTAATTCCGTTCGCATTAAGTCGGTGAGTTATAGTACACATAATTCTGCGACTATATATATATATATATATATATATATATATATATATATATATATATATATATATATATATATATATATATATATATACTAGAGACTACATTTCTCTAACAGAGCGTAACTTTCCAATACACGGCACACCACACAATTCTGTGGATATATACTAGAGATGTTATTTGTCTAATAGGGCGCAACTTTCCTCTAAAGAGCACAACACACGATTCTGTGTCTATATACTAGAGATTGATTTATCTAATAGGGTGCAATTTTCCTCTATGTGGGACCCGGCACACACTTCTGTGGCTATATACTATAGATAACATTTGTCTAATAGGGCGCAAAATCGTGTGCCGGTTGGAGTGCATTCACGTCTCGGGAGCCGAGGGAGGTGAGGCCCTTGACGTGGAGGCCAACGTTAACATTGTAGGGTAGAAAGAGAGGTGATATCACTTTTAAGAATTTCTGCAATACCAAAAGCTATTTTTTTAGGTGTTATCATTTCGCCCCCAGGCACACTACTGACATGCATACAAATACGAAGGTCCAAATATAATAGATGAAATGCTCTGGTGTGATGCAATAAGTTTTTGCACAAAGTTTTAATAGCATGTATAATAATTCAGAATATACTGCGAAATCACTATCTCGCGCATTAAACATATGTGCAAACTAACAAAACATTACAGCGAGTACAGAAAGAGCAGCAAGCATTATGTACCACCAACTGAAACAGTTATTAACGACAGCACCCAACAGGATCCCAATCAGTACCATGCTGAGATCAAGATCACGCAGAGATTTTGTCGATCTTTTTTGACCATTGGTAACTGTTTCTTGTGATGATAAATCTAACAAAAAAAAATCGAATTCTTAAATTTGAGGAACACCCAGTCACTGCGTGCAGCACCATTATATCATTTACTGATATCACTGACATTAAAGAGTAACGTTTCGATCAACTCCACGGACTGTTTATCTGTCTTCATTAAGCAGACATAAGTAAGGAAAAACTAAAACAGAGCTTCAACATTCAAGTGCATCAACTGCAATGAGCCAAAACAAAGCACCTTTTCCATCAGACAAAAAACAAATAGACATAAACGCTAATTGTTGACCTTGGTCAGATAATGCACTTGAGGAAACTCGTTATTTTACCAAAAAATTATAGTCTGAAATTTCCTCAACAGCAATTAGTATAGTCATTAAATAACATTTTGGTTACTACTGATAGTTGACCTATCTTTAAAATCTGATTCGTAGCATCTCCTCTGTAATGCCAAACACATTAAAGCAAAGATCTAGATGTCATGAAATGCGTGCATGTGTGCGAGTGCATGTGCACGTGTTTGCATTTACTATGTGCTTGAAACTCGTGTTCTTAAAAACATAATTGTTGTAAAATCTCATATACTTGAACCCTAAGTCATGGTGTATGTACTTACAATACGTCCACCTATATATAATACCTTCGCTACCCTAACAAATAGACGGCACGTGGTAAAGCTTGTATACCATCATTCTGGTTGCTATACTGACTACATCGGTTTACTTACTTAATGTACTTTTGTAATTTAGATTGCTGACGTCGTCTTCACTTGATCTAAGTGCTATAAAATATGGTACGGAAACATTACACAGACTATAATTACACACAAGCAATCTTATACCACTCAAAACTGTACATTCACTCTGCTTCGTGTTGATTTGCATACTTGCTGTAACAAAAATTTCTCCTTCAACTATAGCTTCTTCACTTATGATCTCTTCTTTAGCTATAGCCTCCATTTCATTTACGATGCCATTTACAGCGCTGATGTCTTCTCTCACTTCATCCCCTTTTTCAAATGTGGGCTGCAGTACCTCTCCAGTTGTCACTGCCTCTGCTTCTAAGTCAATAATATATTCTATATGCATATATAAAATTTAACCAACGATATCAACATAAAGGAAATTACTTGCAGACACAAAAGACATTGAAGCATAAATTTCTCGAGTGAAAAACTAGATTTTCAAATTTGTATCATGTTTACACAATAACTTAATCTTAAGTCCTTCCTACACTAACAATGCATAGTCAATACTTCGCTTTGTAAGTGTAACGGTGTTCTATAAGAATAAAGGAGAATGTGTCCCAATTAACGCAATTTTGCAAGCGTTCAAGACGACAATCTGAGTCTATGACAACACACAAACCTTTATTTATACTTCCTAAACACCTAGAAATCACTGACTAACTCAACACTACGCAACCGGCGTATTACAATGATTCTACCAGCCATTCAGTTAAACTACACCCCTAATTTCCTTCTACGATAACACAACTGTCAACTGCCTCTTCTCGTAACGCGTCAACTCCTCAGAGAGGCATTGAGCTGTGACATACCTTGCCCTTCTTAGACATGTGTTACACCACACTATCTAGATTCGAAACTTCACGTTTCTGTCCTGTGTCCACAGTCAACGTAGTCGATTGAACGGCTCAAAACGTCAGCTGCGTTATTTTCTCTTCTCTTAATTGTTTCAACTGTCACGTTAATTAAACCCTTGCAAATACGGGGCGCAGCGCATAATACGATCGCTTAGATACTTTGCTTTGTTTAGGTATTAGAGCGGTTTGGTGATCTGTTTGAATCCGAAACTCACGTCTATACAAGTAAGCTGAAACTTCTTGATGGCCAATATCATAGCAAGCAGGGTCTCCCCAATCGATTGTGGAGGAACATCATTCAGCAGACGTCAACTTTTGCAACCATAACCAACCGGAAACAAGTTGCTATCATGTAATCAATGCGTGTTCTAAAACTGCTAGAGCAGTGTATACTTCTCTCGTAGTTACAAGGTATTATCAAAAATAATATCACAAATTGGAAATGCATGCGACTGCCTATTCTCGTTAAACAGAGAACATTGCCAAAAACCGCTTTTTTCAACTTTTGTCTATTTTACTACTCACTGTTAACAGGCGAAGATAACACTGACGATGCAGATGATGACCTGCCCTGCACAAAAAAATTAGAAAGATAAATAAATACAAATATATCAACACACAACCAAAAAAACAAAAAAGACCCGCATGAACACTGATACAACTGCCTGGTCAAGTCCGGTTCAAGCTGCTACATCAAGCTACAGTGCAGTACTCCGGAGCTGTCTCAGTCTGCGCTAACAGTACTGTTTAAGGCGAACCAAGCACTTGAGAAATGCACTGTAATGTAAAACTAATGAATCGTTGACACCCGGTCCGACCTACCTGGAGGGTCAGTGGAAGAGGAGTATATAGAACATCGGTTCTGGCTCACTTCCGATCTGTCCTAAAATTCCTTGCGCTCATTTTTGTACCTGCGCTAGTATTTTCTTTTACTTGCGTTAGTATATCCTCTGCGTTACAGATGCTTTTACCCTACCTATTCCACTCCTCCACCCACTGTCTCCAGTCCGTGAGTCTAAGTTATATGGATTAGATTTGTCTATCTAGTCTGTTACCTTGTCTAGGGCGTGCACCCCACTCAGGGCCCGAGACGCGGAAGATCGTGTTGAAGGCCCTATTAGACAAACTTGATCCATAGTATCTACACTCTCGTACAGTCTATATCTATGGAAGGCATTTGCCTTATAGCGCGCACATCAGCTATAACAGAATATACACATGAAGTACACAAGCAATACACCCGAAGCCATAATAAAATAAACAATTTTAACCGCAAATACACCGGAGGAAATAAGAAAATAAACAGAAAGTTTGCTGAAAATATACTGGAAGTAGGCCAAAAGCTAGTGACGTCATAGCAATCCAGATAAATCTGGTCAAATCGGTTAGATCCGGGCAAAACTGGTTAGATTCAGTCGCGGGGAAATCTGGGGGAAACTTATTTCACCCAACTGCAACAACCACCGTGTGGTAGAGGATTTTAATATAAACGTATATAGAACATCATGGTGTCGTATTGTGTGAGATGTAAAAAAGACTCCGACATTAAATCCAACTCCGATGCAAACAAAGAACGGTAGGATAGTGCTGGGATAAATGTGCCTGGACTGTGGAACCAATAAATCCAGATTTATGTCAAGAAAAGAAATCAAGGGTCGTTGGATTGAGTACAATTATAACTCATACACTACCCATTGGACCACTATTCAAAGGATTGTTTGGTAGTGGAGCCGGAAAGAACTGTGTCTACAGGGCACGATGGGTGCATGGAGGTAAAAAAGTAGTGTGGACGACACGTGGTCAGCGGATATCTTCGACATGCAGTCTTTCTCAAAATACAACGACGGAGCCAAGTATCTTCTCAATGTCTTCGACGTATTGAGCAAGTACGCGTGTTCGCTTCCTATACACGATAAAACGGATAAAAACCATCGTAGAGGCCATGCATTCAATGATACCCTCAAACCCAGGAACTTGTGGGTAGATCGTCGTGGTGAGTTTTACAATAGGACCATGGATAGCTGGTTAAAGAATATAATATTCGCAGGTATTCGACCTATTTATAATGAGGGTAAAGCGGTGGTGGTAGAAAGATTTTATCGGACTCTGAAAACGAGAATATGGAAATACTTCTCGGCCAACAACACCTATATATATATATCGACGTTTTGGATAAATAATACAACACCTCCCACAATAGATCTATACTAATGATGCCCGCAAAGCCAGAAGAAATGAACTCCACGTTTGAAATCATCTGTATAAAAATAAAGTATCCGCAAAACTCAAAATTCCAAATCAGTGATCGTGTTCGTATTGCCAAAACGAAGACGACCTTTACAAGAGATGCACCCCCAATTGGACCAGAAAAGTTTTCAAACACCAACAGAACACCCACCGGGTGACCAAAAAAATCAAAGACTGGAATTGGGAGACTATAGAGAGCTCCTTCTACGATCCAGAATTACAAAAAGGCGTCACAACACCTGTTTTGCATCGAGAAGATATTATGGAAAAAGGGTCGACGCGTGTTGGTCAAATTGAAAGGATATGCCAATATGTTCAACAGTTGGGTGTCTGTAGACGACGTCAGCGCCCTTTGATACGATCTTCTATTAGTCTCGCGTAGCCGGACCCCTTTCCTTCGCGTCATATTTCCGCGTGAAATGGGGTCTGGAGAACAGTCTTTGATGTCACTGTGTGCCGCGTAGCCAGAAATCGGCTATCTAAAGACTGGATTTGATTTCTTAAATGCTTCACTAAAGACCAGACTGGTATGCACGCAGTGCAATCTGATTTCATTATAGCTTCTCTTGTTTCGTAGAAAACAACTGGAAGACTACAGCTCGAGTCGCTGCTGTTTGTGAAATCTGCATGTCTACAGCAGCAATTAAATTCGGCCGCGGAAACGTTGACGTCGGCAGGCTCAACGTCGTACGTCTAGGTCGCTGTGCGCTTGTGTCACAACGGCGACTGAATGTGAACGCACTGAATGGATTCGAACGTACTCGATGCTGTTTGCTGTTTTGACGTCTAAAGCGACCGCGGACAGTCCAGAGTGAGGGATATCTGGTCCTAAAATTGAAGGACTTGGAGCTGCATGACATCATCAAAACAAGATGAGACGTCTTTCTGTGTTTGGGTATGACTACAGCTAGAGTCGTTGCTGTTTGTGAAATCTGCATGTCTACATGCAGCAACAATTAAACGAGGCCGCGGGAACATTGACGTCGACAAGCTTCCATCCTATAGGCAATCTGCCATGGTCGAAGTCATACGTAGCGTTGTGCGCCTGTGTGACAACGGAGACTGAATGCGAACGTACTCGATGTAAAGCAATGCACAAAATACATGAGATGATTACCCAAACACAGAACAAAAGAAAGACGACTCATCTTGTTCCGATGACGCCATGCAGCTCCAAGCCCTTCAATTCCAGGACCAGATATTCCTCACTCTGGACTGTCCGCGGTCGCTTTAGACATCAAAACAGCAAACGGCATCGAGTACGTTCGCATCCATTCAGTGCGTTCGCATTCAGTCGCCGTTGTGACACAAGAGCACAACGCTAGACGAACGACGTCGAGCCTGCCGACGTCAACGTTCCCGTGGCCGTATCTACTTGCTGCTGTAGACATGCAGATTTCACAAACAGCAACGACTCGAGCTGTAGTCTTCGAGCTGTTCTCTACGAAACAAGAGAAGCTAATGAGATAAGACTGCACTGCGTGCATACCAGTCTGGTCTTTAGTAAAGCATTTAAGCAACAAAATCCGGTCTTTAGATAGCCAATTTCTGGCTACGCGGCACACAGCGACATCAAAGACTGTTCACCAGACCCCATTTCGCGCGAAAGTATGACGCGGCGGAAAGGGGTCTGGCTACGCGAGACTAATCTTCTATAGTGTTCCATAGTTGCTCATAGCTGATTAAAGCTTTTTGGGCGGTGGGTGCACATTGTTGGGCTTGCTCTGGAAGACCCATTCGCTTGAATATCTTGAATAGGATAAAATCCAATTTGATGAGTTTTCTTTGGTGGAGACTGTCCAATGTTCTCTCTGTCTGTCGGATTCTCATCGAGAACGTCCTCTTCTCTTCATCAGTGAGATCGAAGCGTTGCAATTGTTTGTTGATGTGGTATTTGAGATTGTATTAGAATCTTTTGAGGTAGTGTTTGGTCCCGATTTTAGGCTCTGTTGTGGATGCTACCACATTCCAAGCATTCCTATTCCCATTCGCACCCCTTTTTCAATTTTGCACTTACATTTTTAGGTATGGTATCGATACATTTCAATTTTGGACAATAGAGGCCACAATACCAATAGCCGTCGTCGTAGTATGGTGGTCCTACAATGAGGTCACTGGATAACCTCTCGAGCTTCGCGGCAAGTGCCGATGCCGTACCAATCGTCTGATTTGCACGTACACAGCATCCTATATCTATAGGTTATATTTTTCTCATCGCAACCATCGTCGTCTTCGTTTCTTTTGTGATATATATATATATATATATATATAAAGGACAGCTGCTGCGCGCGCGCGTGTGTGTGTGTGTGTGTGTGTGTGTGTGTGTGTGTGTGTGTGTTGCGTGTGTGTGCGTGTGTGTGTGTGTGTGTGCGTGTGCGCGCGCGCGCGTGTGTGTGTTTGTATGTAAAATCGTTTCTCCAGAACGGCGAGTCCGATCACCACCAAATTTGGCTCGCGCACCTCGAATCCGTACAAGTCGAAAGTGAACCTATCGTCGTCTCCCGGACTTCTCCCGCGACGACGCGATTTCACCGCCTCCACTTGCGCGCGAATATCTACGCGACGGCGTATCGGATCTCCACCCAATTTAAACTGCCCGTTCCTGACACTGGACGGTACGCGCGGAGCGTCTCGTTTATTGCGGCCGACTTCGGAAAAAGAAGATACGTTTGCTTATATCCGAGTCTTGAGAAAACGCCCACCGCCGTTTGCCCGTCTACGCCTGTCAAAGAGCTGCCACGTTCGATACAACTGTTCCCCGCAGCAACGTCTTCGAAGTGGCGACGTTCAGCGAGACAGTCGAAGTGGCGACAGTTAGCACGAGTCGTAACTTGGTATATATACGGGGAACCAATTATCCGTGTGAGTGCTAACTGCACGTGACTTGCAAGCTCATGCTGCTCGGATATATTTCCGTACGGGACTCGCATCAAATAGATGCCAAGTTCGATACACCTGTTCCTCGCAACGGCAGCAACGTATTCGAAGTAACGCGGCGTCCAACGAGATTATCGAAATAGCTTCAAAGGGTAGATGCCAATCAAGATATACACTTCATGATAAATTAGAGGGATACTCATGCAACAACATAAATTTGCATACTGATTCTGGCTAATTTCTCAGAACGAGATATAATTGGACGAAATGTAACTCAGAACGAGAACTCTGTCTGTCTGCTAATTCTTCAGAACGGAGTAAAAATGCATGTGAACTTATGCAACAGAAATTTGCATGCAACCTTAAATTAATTAACTCTGAGAATTCGGTCAGGGGCTGATATTTTTCTGTAAATGAGATATACTTCATGACTAATAATAATAGAAATTTACTAACGATTAGTAATATCAATAGCTAATCTGCCCGTGCCGATATCCGAATTTTGAAAAATACCATTTGTTTAGCCGTGTTGGCAAATCGAATTCCTGCCACGTTCGATACACGTGTTCCCCCCAACGCCAGCGACTTCTGCGAAGTGACGGCACCCAACGGGACGGTCAAAATGACGAGATCTAGAGTCAGACGACTGCGAGTCGTAACTTGGTATATATACGGGAAACAAATTATCCAGGTGAGTACGTAACTCACGAGACTTCTAAGTTCGTGCTGCTCGGTCATATTTTTCCTAACTGGATTCGCGCAATAAACCAATAAACGAGAATTTTTGAAACGGGACAATCGGTTACAGATACACTTCACGATAAATTACAAGGGGATACTCAACAAGTTAATTCTCATATATTAGGATACTCGATCTTTGCTAATTTCTCAGAACGGGATATCATTGAAGGGGATATAGGTTTTAACGAAATTCTTGATGAGAATTCCGTTCGGCTGCTAATTGATTCTGGATAACGGAGTAAAATGCATGTGAACGAGATATATATATATATATATACTTCAATAACGATAAATTGTCAAAACGAGATACTCATGCAACAACATAAATTTGCATACAACGTCAAATTAATTTACTTAATGAAATTTCTGTCTGTGCCTGCCAATTCTGTGAATGAGATATACTTCATGAATGCATATACAACAATAAATCAGTTTGCTAACAGCTAATAATCTAATCTGCTCGTGCAGAGAACGGGATGGTGGGCTAGTCTATTGATACATCAGGCGTTCAGTTTCGCTCTATAGCAGTCTACATATTGGATGCAACTACATCCCTTGCACACGCATTCCCATTCGCACAACCTTTTAAAATTTCAACCACACTCACATTTTTAGGGACAATCGATGCGTTCAAATTTTATTAAAGGCTGGACGGCGCAATCCCAAACCTCGTCGTAGATGGTGGTCCTGCAATCAGGGCAAACTCTCCAGTGTCGTCTGTCGACATGTTACATATATATATATATATATATATATATATATATATATATATATATATATATATATATATATATATATATATGTATATGTATATGTATATGTATATGTATATGTATATGTATATATACATATATGTATAAGTTATATTTCTCTAATAGAGGTATTTTATGTAGCCGTGTGTGTGTGTGTGTGTGTGTGTGTGTGTGTGTGTGTGTGTGTGTGTGTGTGTGTGTGTGTGTGTATACACACACACATGGAGGAACTCGAGTACCCCTTGCAATTCTACGAACAAGGTCATATCAGAGCGGTGGTGCTCAACAGTGCATTGCGCAATCTGAATCTGCCCACTAAGGAGCACATGTATGTAACTTCACAACTATACGACCAGGTATTTTATGTAGCCGTGTGTGTGTGTGTGTGTGTGTGTGTGTGTGTGTGTGTGTGTGTGTGTGTGTGTGTGTGTGTGTGTGTGTGTGTGTGTGTGTGTGTGTGTATACACACACACATGGAGGAACTCGAGTACCCCTTGCAATTCTACGAACAAGGTCATATCAGAGCGGTGGTGCTCAACAGTGCATTGCGCAATCTGAATCTGCCCACTAAGGAGCACATGTATGTAACTTCACAACTATACGACCAGGAGCATATCGGTGGCACGGCACTTGACTATGCATTGCGCGTTCTGACATCAGAGATACTAAAATACTTCTTGCAACTACATGAACATGATAGAATCGGCGATAAAGCGCCCGACTTGGCATTGCGTGTTCTGAGACCTCTCCTATTGCTGTGGAAAAAATGTCGTACAAACCCAAGCAGGAAGAGGAGATCAAAGAGGAGCCGTACGACGAACCATGGTATACCACGAATTTAGGCCGACGAACCAAAACATATGAAAAAGATATCCTTTCTATAGGATTGATGGTGATTATTTTTAGAGTCTGCTTAATCTGAATCAGTGGTGGTCCAGATGATACACAATTGCACGATTTCTTTGTGATTCCCCTCTTTGGCACAAGTCATGACCCATTCGAGGTCGGTGGCGCCCATCTATGGCATAGAATCACAATACTAAGGTGACCGTAACTGGTGGCTTGAGCCATGGCTGCGTCAAATTCTTCAGCACCCCAATCGTAACACAAGCACACTATAAATTCGTAACGGTTGCTTGCAGTACACACCATAGCCTGGTCGACCTCGATGGCTCCCAAAACACGTCATAGTCGCATGATAGATTCATGGCCTTCTTCTGCAGCAAACGCCATAGCCCGGTTGATCGTGTGGGAGCCTCAATCGCGACACAGGTAACTGCATATTCGTGACTCCTGCTTGCAGCACATACCATAGCGTTGTCGATGTCAGTGGCTCCCCAGTGCCTCTCCACTTTGTGACATAGTCGTACAACATTTTCATGGCCACAGTCTGCTGCCAAGGCCACGGGTAAATCAAAATTGGTGACACCCAATCACGACACAGGCGCATGACGTCTCAGTGACCACCACTTGCAGTCCATTACATAGCCGAGTCGAGATCGGTAGCCTAGAACTTTCTGACCAGAAACCACGCGAAGCGCGAGCGAACTCTAGTCCGGACCAAAACCATTCTAAAATGATTTCGAAAGTACTTATCAAAAAGCGATGCTAAATAGTAGTCTAACAGCCCAGGGTCGTTTTTACCTAGCTCAATAATGCGATGAAAAGATACCGTGCTTTTGCATTATGAAAAAATATAATTGTAAATGCCATAAGATCTCACGAACGAAGAAGAGACGTCTGCCGTGTTTGCAGCAATATCTTGGTGGACGGCATAAAACGACGACTCTTTGATTCTTCGGCAGAAAGCTAGCTATAGTCTTACCGCTCGACTAGCGAGACTACTGCTCGACCAGTTGTCAAAGGTGATGGTCTAGCGACGCTGCTGTGCATGTCCTGTCACCGCAAGCTTGAAAAAATCGAAAAACTGAAGCTAAAACTAAAACTAAGACGTGTCTGCACCAGAGTCTTCGTTCACGGCTCTGGCGTGCACGTGGCCACCCAGGAGGATTTCATACGCGCGTAATCAGCGTTAGTCACTTAGCATAACCAAAAGGTGCTAAACCAATCAGAAGTTACAACCGACATTCCGGTTCTAGGACGCTGATTGGCTTAGAAGGGTGTCTACGAAATCATTTTAGTACAGTACTGTTCTGGTCCAAACTAGACTTCGCGCGATTCGTGCGCTCTATGGTCTGGAAGTCCGAAGCTACGAGATTCGTTGTTCCCAATTCCCAACATAAACGGACGACTTCCTCGTGACCACCTTCTGCAGACCATACCATAACTTCATTCGATATTGACCTTGTCATAGTTGCGACACAATCTCACAACTTGCGTATGAACTCTGTGTGCAGCCATGTTCATAACCTCGTGGACGTGAGTGGCGCCGAGTTGTCGATCCAGGTGCACTATAACGGCATGACGGCAAATGGCAGCCATGATTATGACTATTACGAAACGGGCATACCGTTCCGCAATAAAATACCTCCCATTAGGATGCGTTCGACCACCCAACCAATAGCTAGACTCCTAAAACTTTCTGTGTACGCACAGGAAATTCGGCAAGACTCGACCCGTGATAAAACACTGCTTGAGCAGCAGCAAGAATTCGTAAAGTATCGCCATTGTATATGCTATAGATCACATTTGTCTAATAGTGTGCTCAAGACGAGCTTCCACGTCTCGGGCGCTGAGCGGGGGTGCGCGTCCTCGACAAGGGAAGATACTAGATAGACAAATCTAGTCTATACCTTGGACTCGCAAACGAAAGACAGTGGGTGGAGGAGTGAAATAGATAAAGTAGAAACATCTGTAATGCAGGGAATTTACTAACGCAGGTATAAGAAAATACTAGCGCATGTACATAAAATAATGAAGTGCGCCAGAACCGGTATTCTATAGATTACTTGAAACATGTTCAAGCCACAGTCAGTGGCCGTTGCTGTCCCAGTTAAATAGACCAAAAAGCAGTTGCTATTTATGTATGTGTATACTCCTCAGTCAAAAGCCAATTGCATGTAACCTCTTTGCCAAACGATTATGACTATGTTCATCTCAAAATAAACTTGAACACAGAATGCCTCGAAAGCTTCCATTCACAAATTGCACCTTCCTTGTAATTGACAACATGTCATCCGCTTCACGCCAGCGTTGTCGCTGAAGAAACAGTTGAAGACAGCGCCCCAGTCTCTAAAAACAAGGTCTCCGAGCGCTGAAAATCTACCTGAAGATTGGCCAGAGCGTCCACGAGCATCGGCTATTGCACAGCTTTGGGACACCAAGGCTCACACACGTACAGTAATCATCTGCTGCAGGACGGCATTATGGCCAAGCCAGAGGTCTTTTCCATTTCCAAGCAATGATCAGGTACTCATTTATGCTTGAGTCGAGACAGACAATTGCTTTTTAAGTTTCTAGCTTAACGAAAAAAATTGTCATAGCTCGCCATCACAGTGACTTGAACTTTTATTCGTTAGAATTAACTCCCACATGTACTCGTCTTGTAGGATGACTCTCTAACCAAATGATCTATAGCGACACACACACACACACACACACACACACACACACACACACACACACACACACACACACACACACACACACACACAAACACACACATGCACGCACACACACAAACACGCGCGCGCGCACACGCAGACACCCACATATTTTACAGCATATGATGTGATTGCATCTGCAGCATCGTTACAATTGCGACTCTGTGCAAGTTGTAGTGCAGTTTCTCCATCCTGTCAAAACACGCAAAACATAAAGGAATAGAGAACATCTTCCATAAGCAACACATCAAAATACATGATATGTAAGTAGACATGCATATTCCACCATTCAGTTTACATTTATGGTAAACTGCCGCCGAAGTGCCCCCCATCTTGAATGTAAAACCGCAAATGTTAAGAAAATGGCAGATACAGCTATCAAGCTGTATGTAATGCATGCGTCCCGGGTTCCACATGCTATTGTAAACCCAGTGCTCGAAATAACGGTCGGACATCAGACATTTTACAACTATTTTGCCACTTGACCGATCAACTCTGATTGCATTCGGACACAAGCTCTATCAAATGGATAGGAATGGTTTAAAATGGTTGCCCTTTCGCTATCCAAGCGCCTTGTGTAGATAGAGAGGAAAAGGAATGAGTAATTTAGTAGTACGTACTAATTTTCCTTTGCCTACATGGGCGGTCTGTTTTCCATTTTGCCTCTAGTTTGGTTTGTTGCCAATTAAGTATAACCACCTGCTGTGCTAACGTTACTTTTGTAATCATATAATAATTGGTAGGCTTGCTGTGGTCAGCTAAAATGCAATACATGCACAGGTGTGAAAACAAGTGCAAGTAGAATCACTAAGGGCGCGTTTGCACTTGCGTCTAAACCGGTTTAACAAGTGGTTTAAGTTAAACTGGTTTAAGAATTGACTATTTTCCGCCCGCGCTATACGAGTTACATTCTAAACCTAAACCGATTTCTTAACCCGTTTTGTAGTAGGCTTAGCAAAGTGGTTTAGATTTAACTGTCACGTGAAAGTAGTGAGCTTGTTGCCGTTTTGATGACATCGACTATTTTGCTGGGATAAAATTGCCCTTAGATATGTAAGGGTCGTTAAGTTGAACTTAACTCAAAGAAAGAAATCAGCAGCTATAGCTACGGAGAGAGAAGACGGTGTCCTTGGTCATCCTCACGCAAATTCCTACTAGCAGATGCTGAATCAGTCAGAACCAACAGCTGCTCCGACTCGGCGACAGAGCAGCTCAATACTTCAAAATAAGACTTTCCTAGACGGTTTGTTTTGCACATCGCGGATGTGCAAGTTCTTAGTGGATTCGAGACAGTGACTTCTTAAACTCGTTTAGTTTTTAGTGGGTAAGGTGAAGCTAGTGGAAACAGGGCCTAAGCCTGTACACTAAAACTATTTCGCTTTCGTCTAGAATTTCATACTTTGCTGTGCCTATAGCTTATCGAACAGCTAATTCTCTTTGCCCTACCACTTACTTCCTCGTTTACCTAACCAGAGGTCAAAATAGTTCCCAAACGATTAATGTGAACATGTGAAAACGTATAATTGTTTTTTAGCTGAATAATCATAGTTAGCAAATCATGAAAGCAAAATGTAACCACTATTTCGTAATTTGAATCTGCTAATTAAAGGAATATTTGTTCATCAATTAGATAAATGCCAAGTAACAAAATTTAGTCCAGTGTTGGTGTTGAGTGTTTGAGTTACCCTACCAACAAACAGTATTGGACAGAAATAGGAACACCCAATAAATAATTGTGGATTAAGTTGCCACTCTGCTTTACCTGTTCCAATGGTCATCTTGAGCAAGTACTTCACAGCTAAAGTTGACCAAAGCAAACAGAAGGCCGTGCCTCTCAGAGCAGAAAGATATTACTGTAGATTTAATTACTATATCTAAGTGGTCCTCTTCTTGTTTGCTAAGTGTAATCCAGACAGAGCTCTTAGTCTGAAGTGAAAAGACAAAAATCTCCACACAAAAGGAATCAATGACAAGATCAAAGCAACCTCAACCTCTGTCTAGTGCCACCAGTCTTAAAGACAACTGTATGACATCACTAATGGAGGAATTTGAAGTTTGGGGATAGAATCAACTAAAATACTAGTTAATTGTTAATTGTTTCAGTAACGTTTTGTCTAATTTAGCTTGCCCCTGTCATAATTGTATCTTAGAAATGTAGGGAGCGTTCGATTGGGCTCTTCCAGCCTCTTCCAGCCTCTTCCAGAAGAGTCTGGAAAAGCACGCCCCTCTTCCAACTTCTTCCAGCGCAAAGCTGGTAGAGGTTGGAAGAGGGCGTGCTCTTCCAACCAGCAGCAGAGTCGGTAGAGTTAGCTCTTACGACTAGAGCGGCAGAACTCAGGGTCGCCACACCGTTTTCGCCAAAAATTTGTAGGCGAATGCCGCTGATAGCGGCACGCCTACCTGGTCCTGTTGAGATCACCCCACTCCAGAATTGCGTAAAACAATTTAATATTTGTTTTATTGTTGTTCTAAAACGAAGAAGCATTCACTACTGTACTGCTTATCTAATCGAAGCACAGACACAAATCACTTGCGCTATGCTTGCTACAATGTATGTACAATGCCATATTTCTAAGACTAAATGTGCTCCTGGCATATATGTATATCATATTATCTATGTCATTTAGTGAAACGAACAATTGTAAGCTGTGTAATTCTGTGGGGAACTTTAAGAAACGGTGTGTTCGGATACCATCGACGGTGGAAATATGGCATATAGGAACTCATGTTTTCCTGACTAACCGTGGCAGCGAGAGAACCGCTTTGTCCGTGTGAATAGCTGTCAAATATGAAAAACTGGCTTTCGTCAAAGCAACTGAGTATGGTGTCGTTATCAGTACAGCGGCAGCACGAGAATCTCGTTTGCATAATGCAGCAATCGTTCTTCAAATAACCTCCATTCACCTGGCTTGATGTAAACGTCCTCACTTACACTTAGACGAAGCAATGGCTGCAATCTGATCGCATCTTCAGCGGTCTCAAATCCTGTACGTAGCACTTCGTCGTGCGTTCCATTACCCACACGGATGGAAATCAGCAAGTCGCCTTTGTCACAACTAAACTCTTGAAGGCTCCTGTGGCTGACGAGAAATTTGTGTCTGATTCTTGCGCTGATTAAAGTGCATGCATTGCAACCATAACGTTGATCAATTCTTACATGATACTCATAGCACTTACATAAAGTGTCTGCTGCCTCTTTAGTACAGGGTGTTTCAAGTTCGGTCACACTGCTGAGAGAAAGTTATCATCGGGTGGACTAGCGGTCTTGAAGACATTGAACAAGTTACGTGACCTAAGAGCTGAAACCAGAAACGCTGTAATTGGTTGACTAGATTTTGCTGCGACGTTTGCTGTTTTCTTTGTACTCTTTTCTGGTGGCTTTTTGGCAGGAAAGGAATTCGACAAATCTGAACTGAGCACTTACATTAAGACGGAACTATTTGCGTCAGCAGTTGGATGCCTAGTAGAGTACTGTTTGAGATTCTGAGAATGCCCGTCTTCCAATGAGGCAGTGGAATCGCTTATAGGCAGTTATGTTACAGAGCCAGAGTCACCAAGAGATTTAGTTTCAGAGAATTTTATTTTATTTTCTATTAACCTGCCGGCTACTCTTGCGGTATTCTAGCCTAGCAATCGTCTCATTTCTGCAGTTGAAAAAAAGTCCAAACAAGTTGTGCTCACTCTATTACACTTTATGGTTAAAAGGCTACTCAACAGTTTAGCACACAATAGTCTCCGGTATTCTGATTTTTCTCCCTGAAGCGCAGAAAAGTGTCCCTCTACGTCTGCTCATGCGTGTGAAATTACAAGCAGAGCGTTAGCCAACGTTGCCAACACTGGGTATAGAGTTTGATCGTCGTGACCAGACATTTGGCTTATTTTATACCAATATTCTTCGACCGCCAAATCCCTCAAATTTGTGTGATCAGAAGCTGTCTGATAAATCTGCCACTTCCTTTAAATCTTTGTCAGTTGTGAAGTCGAAAAAGCTGATGAAAATCTTGACGCTACTGCGTAGATATTGGAGGCGGTTTGACTTATTACAAATTTGGGATTAAGCATGTTCAACCCTTGCAAAACCGGACAACTCAAAGGCAGTCGAAAGTGCAACTGACGAGAGGCTTCTAAATAAAACCGGCGACATCTGTTTAGAAACTCAAGATTTCTTGGCGTAAATAGTAGTCGATAAACGGTTGAACGGCAGTCAGCATAGATAACAATATCGTCAGCTGCTATCCAATTTTTGGAATCATCCAAGTCAGTAGCTAAGCAGACTTCTAAACTAGTTTCCGATAGAACAGACAACTTGAGACAATTTAATAACACAAATCTCAGAAACTCATTTAGGCGGTCATAAAACATGTGAATCAAAATATGATCTGACTAAAATTCCGTGTTCAGTTTTGTGAAGTGTTCTAACACCTTCTTCAGAAATTGTAGAAATGGTTTAGTAGTTTTGTCGTTAATGAGCTCAACTCAGTGTTTCATGTTGTCAAGATGGCAAACATTAGGATCTGCAAAACAGTACATCAAATTGCATCCCACTGCTCAAGGGTACGCACAAAGCACTGATGTAAACTGAGCCAGCGAGTCGACGCAGGCTTTATGAGTTTGTGCAGAGGCACACCGAGAGAAGCCTGTACTTGCCTCGAGGAAACCCAGCGTTTCGGGCTGTGATCGAACAAACATGCTGTCTGACGAAAAAAGTCTTCAATGCTATCTGGAAAGACTTTGCAAGCTGCGGATGCACACAGATAAAGTTGGTGGCAAATGCAGTGTAAAGAAAACAGATCAGATTTCTTTTCAAGCAGTCTTGTCAGCACAGAATATTTTTTACCACGCATGACATTTGCGCCGTCTGAAGTGTATCCAATTAGGTTTTCCCAAGGAATACCTTCTTTTTCCAACTTTGCAGATACAACAGAAATATCCGTTCTGCGGTCGATCAGTTTACCTCCTCTACTACCAGCAGCATAGACCGAACCTTTCCTGACACAGTATTCCACACTCTAACTGATATGGCTACTTGTTCAAGAACACTCATAATTCCGTTGCTTCATCTAGAACTAAGGAGAAATAGCTGCTTTGCATGAGAGAAACAAGTTCGTATCTCATTGCGTCTGCAACAGAATTAATACCAGCTGTCATCTTTGCCCTTGCCGCCTTCATTTCTGACAAGATTTTCGAATCAGGCGCAACGCTATGCAGGAGAGGAACTATATGATTAGCGGTCGCCACTAGCACATTGTGTTCAACCAAGATAAATGCTAGCTTCAAATTCCGTTTGTGACTGCAACTGAGGGTGCGTTCGAATACTAGTTCCAGTTCTAGAACTGGAATTGCCAGAATTGTCAGAACTGTTGAAACTCTTGCTAGCAAACGAACGCTTAGAACTGTCAGCAAGTTGAGCATGCGCAAAAGCTCATACTTCCGGTAAGCGTCAATGCGAAGTAGCATGACGTTTCTACTCCACTTGTTGTAGTCTGTTCGAGCATCAACAGTGCTTTCGCTTTCGGTTTTTTTGGAGCCGCTCGCGCCAAGAACGTCACTGTAATCAGTCCCAAATGTCGTTCTTCTGATGTTTGGCAAGCCGATGGTCGTCACAAGTGTTCATTAGAACCAACAAGAAGGTCCACAACGGCCTCAGCATCTGTACCCGTCATTTCACTTCCTGAACCTCCGGGAATTTTGCATTTAGGGCGTGACAGTTCCAACAACTCCAGCTCGCTAGGCAGAACTGCTAGAACTGTCAGAAATACCAATCAAACGCTATAGAACTTTGCTCCCCCCCCCCCAACAACTCTAGTTCTAGAACTAGTATTCGAACGCACCCTGAGAGAAGAATGGTTCATGAGAAGAACCGCCTCTTGAACGTCACTGCAAATACCGCCCTCTCGCGGCCTTTTACGCGACATGTGTTCTGAAGATAGTGCAAGATTACGTAATTGCCGCAGGCCACCACTTTCATACCTAAGCTCCTTGTTGCATAAAGTGAATGTCGCCATAAAAGGCTGATGTTTCGATTGTCTAAGCCACCTGACAAAGTCTGCGTCTGACACCCACTCTTTCCTGTACTTTTGAGTCCAGCGATACCTCTTTGCTGAAGGTTCGGGATCTTGAGTCGATTTCTCCATTGCTCAGTACCCTACGATCATCCACAAAAAGAAGATAATGCTAGTCTGCACACTTCTGGGTTTGTTAGCGCGTCCGCGTTTGTGAAAACATCTGGTTTTGTCTACGCATCCGAGTTTAGATTTAGACTCGTATGACAAAAGGCCATCGGAACGCGGTGAACATGATGCTCAATCACAAAACTATGCTCAGAAAACATTCTGCAAGAAGTAAACTGGGCATAAAAAAAAAGAAGACAAACAGCTACACAAATTTTGGAGACGCTGCGCTCGTGAGATAGTCAAGATCGACCTAGTCGACGATCAATTATTCGTAGGCCAACCTGTAAATTTTGTAGGCGGTTTTTGCACCAAAAATTCGTGGGTTACGAATTTGATCGTAGATGTGGCAATCCTGAGAACTGTAGAAGTTGGTAGAGGTGCGTTCACACGGAGCCTCTTCTGGAAGAGATTGGAAGAGCCCAATCGAACGCGCACCTGGTGTAAATCCGAGCGCGCCCCTAGCGTAAATCCACTATCACAAGTAGCTGCCACTCAAGACGTTCACGTACAAAACAGCTTGCATAATATCACGTGGGTTTTGCCAGCCCTGATTGGTCGATACAGCGGGTATAAATCGTTTGCACGATGATTCCTTACCGCTGTCAAGAAAAACGCGTATACCCTAGCTACCGTTGCTATGATCAACATCAAAACACTACTGGTTTGTGGGACAGACACGTGACACTATGAGTTAGTTCTGTGCGCAATCTTGAGTTAGTTCTGTACGCGGTTTTCAATCAGAGTTATTACAGCACCTTGCGAGTATCTCAAACCAGAATTGAACGTGACGCACGAACGTCACACGGTGCCAGGACATGGACCAACTACGACCCCCACTTGTAATGCAATTCTCGGAGAGGAACCTAGCGAAGGCTTGGCGCAAATGGGAACAACAATTTCGTGTCTACTTCCAAGCAGCAGAGCTCACGGGGAAAGCAAATGAAACTCAAACAACGATTCTGCTTCACGTTGCAAGCCCAGAAGCCTCAGAAATCTACCAAACGCTAGTCTTCCCGTAACCGAATGAAGGCGAAGACAACCTGCGACAAGACGTAAACGCGATCCTCTGCAAATCCCAGGACTATTGCAACCCGAGACGGAATACAGTCTACGAGAGGCATCGATTTTGGTCACGAAACCAGGGAAAAGGAGACGATAGACCAGTGGGCGACTGATCTAGCGTGTGAGTTTGGTGAACAGCGAGATATAATAATATGAGAAAAATTTGTGTTCTAGATAACAGACGAGCGCGTCAAGAAAAGACTACTGAGCCAGCCCAACTTCAATTTAGAGAAAGCCTTAGACTTGTGTCGAAAGGCAGAAGCTACGAAGCAACAAGTGCAAGCCATGACAAACGAGGCGCCAAAGGCGGAAGAAGTTCACACGCTTCGAAGCAAGTGGCAGGCATGTAGTAAGACCGCAACACGTAACATACGAGGTAAGGCGGGCACGCGCACAGAGCAGTCGTGCAAGTACAGTAAAGGCAATCACCAACCACGACAATGCTAAGCTTATGAAAAAAAGATTTGCGGTCGATGCTGCCAGCGCAACCGTCTGGCAAAGGTGTGCCAACAAGGTCAGAAGAAGCCAGACAAACAAATTGTCAACACCATGCATGAAGAGCCGCAAGAGGACTATTACTTAGATAGACTCGGCTATTTCATGGGTCATCTGTTTGTGGGTAACATACGAGACAAACCAGACTGGACAGAGCAGCTGATGCTTGGTAGGCCCCTAATCACATTCAAGCTGAAAACTGGCGCAAGTGCCAATGGGCTACCGCTCAAAGAGTACAAAGCAATCCTGAAGACCCTATCAGCAAAACAAGGAAATGCAATAAAGATGCGAACCACGAGAAACGTGCTGACCGGAATAGGCGATGGCAAGATCAGGCAAACAGGAATAGTCCAGCTAGACTGCACCTGCAAAGAAACTATCATCTTACACTCTACGTAACGGATAAGGATCTAGCCATTCTTTGAAAGGAATCTTGCGAGAAGCTTGATTTGATACGATGAGTGGACAGCATCTCAACCACAAGTACCAGAATTGCCAGCAAGCATGATCTCATGCAGTCGTATGCAAAAATAGGGCAATACGCAAGAAAATATCACATCAAGCTGAAACCAGTGACCAATCCCGTCATACAAACAGCAAGAAACTTTCCCTATGCAAACAACAACAGTTGAAGGAAACACTCGGCAGGTTAGAGAACATGGGAATCATAGCTAACTTGGACAGGCTCACTAAGTGGGTGAGCAACCTGGTGGTCACCGAGAAGAGAAATGGAAACATACGAGTGTGTCTGAATCCACGACCACTGAATATAGCCATCCGAAGAGAACACCACCGTATACCGACCCCAAGCGATGTGCAAGCCAGATTGGCAGGTAAACGAATGTTCACGGTAGTATACACGACTGATATATAGACATGATTGATGCACGTAAAGCCAAACGAAGAATCATCCTACTGTGTACTTTCAATACCCCTTGGGGAAGAATACGTTTCATGCGAATGCCCTTCCACATATCCTCCGAGAGTGAAGTGCTCCAGCAGAGGAACGATGAAACGTTTGGAAGCATCTCGAATGTACAGTCAAACCTCCCTTATCCGGACCTCTCACTTACGGACACCTCCGTATACCGGACACTGAGCTAAAACCGAACGCATGGGCAGTGACCAACACACGTGCTCTATGGCGTCCAAGCAATCACGGAAACGGTCAGTTATTACTCTAGAGAAGAAGTTGAAGTTAATTAGTGAATTGGAAAAGGGGCAATCATTTCGACTAGTCTCTCAGCATTATAACATTCCGAAGTCAACGTTGGCTGACATCTGGAAAAGCAGAGACAAGATTTCACGCCATGTGTCAGGTAGTGAAATTCCAGACGGTGCAAAGAAGCGTCGAGTTGTAAAGGAGCCGCAGTTTGAGAAGATCGACGAGGCATGCTACATGTGGTTTGCGCAACAGAGAGCGAAGGGAGCCTCGGTGTCAGGACCTTTATTGCAAGAGAAAGCCTTGGCCCTGTTCCCTTCGCTTTATCCTGACGAAGAATGGACCAGTTTTAAAGCTAGCTCTGGTTGGCTGCAAAAGTTTTGCAGAAGACATGGAATTCGTTCTATGACACTTCAGGGTGAAAGTCTGTCTGCTGACTTGGAGGCTGTGGACCCCTTCTGTCATGAATTTCGAACCATGTTGGATCGTGAGGGATATAGCAAGGACCAAATATTTAACGCGGACGAAACTGGACTCTGGTGGAGACTGCTTCCATCCAGATCACTTGTTTGTTCTGGGGAGAAGAAGGCATTGAACTTCAAAAAATCCAAGGACAGGATTACACTGCTGGGTTGTGCTAATGCGTCTGGTACATTTCGCATGCCTTTGGTTTTCATACATACCAGCGCAAAACCCCGCTGTTTCAAACACGTGAATGTAGACAGCCTACCTGTACACTACTATTCACAGAAGAGGTCATGGATGAACACAACCATATTTCAAGATTGGTTCCACCACAAGTTTGTGCCACTTGTAAAGCAGTTTTGCCAAGACCATGGTATTGAGTACAAAGTTCTTCTTCTGCTGGACAGTGCACCCGCTCACCCTCAGTGGAAATCCTAAAGTCAAGGGACGGAAAAGTGAGCACTCTCTTTCTTCCAACGAACACGACATCACTGATACAGCCTATGGATCAAGGAGTTCTCGAAGCATGTAAACAAAGATACAGAAAACATCTCCTCCGGTACCTGATTGTTGAGAATGAAAAAGTTCATCACTGTCTATACCTGAAATAGTAAAGCAAATTACCATCAATGATGCAGTTTATTGGGCTGCACAGTCATGGAATGAGGCTGCTGGTGATAGTCTGAGGAAAGCCTGGAATAAACTTTTACCTACTGACACCATCTGTGTGAGCGACAGTTGGGATTCAACCGACAACCTTGAAATGTTGGAACTTTTCTCAGAACTGGGGTACATCGAAGGTACTGATTCTTGGCAAACTCCTGAAGAGTGGCTAAATGAAGACAACTTTGATCCTGGTCATCAGCTGTTGACCGACAGCGAAATTGTTGCAGAGGTATTGGGTGAACAAACCAATGAAAGTTCAGACTCAGATAGTGAAGATGCAGGATCCAAAGAAGCAGCAACAGTGACTAATGCAGAGGCATTTGAAGCTCTAGGTACAGTTCTTGAGTGGTTAGAAGCCAGAGGGGACACTGATTCTTCGCATTTACTCCTAGTAAAGAAATGGAAGGATACAGCAGCTAGACTTCGTAGGAAATCGATGGTACAGAATAAAGTCACCACATACTTTACCAAGTAATTAGCCTTTTGACGTTTGTTGCGGGACACACGTACTATCAATGCATGTAGACTGCATCCTTAAGTTTATTACGTATTTGAGCATGCGCAGAATAGAATTCTCAGTTACGGACAATTCTAATATCCGGACAGCTACCGGTCCCGAAGTGTCCGGATAAGGGAGGTTTGACTGTATTTGTCCTAGCCGACGACCTGATAGTAGCAGGTAAAGATGAAGAGGAGCATGACGAGGCATTACACTGAGTACTGAGAAGGGCAAGAGACACCAATATCAGATTCAGCCGGAACAAACTGCAGTTGAAAATCCATCAAGTAAATTACATGAGACACCTGATCTCGAAAGAAGGCATCCGACCAGACCTGGAGAAAGTTGCAGCAATTACAAGAATGCCCAAACCAGAAGAAAGAATAGAATTCGAGACTTCTCGGCATGATCAACTATCTCGCACCATTCATACCTCAAGAGTCAGACTTCACAGCACCAGTCAGGAATCTACTCAGAAAAGATACAGCATGGAAATGGCACCCGGAGCACGACACGGCACTCCAACAAATCAAAGAAGCAGTATCAAGCAACCCAGTGCTTACGTTTTATGATGTCGAAAAACCCGTCAAGAAACAAGACGACGCGTCCAGCACGAAATTGAGAGCATATCTGCTCCAAGAGGGAGACCAGTGGCCTATGCCTCTCGCACACTAACCACTGCCGAAAGATCGTACGAGCAAATAAAAAGGCGATGTTCGGTATCACTTACGCACGCCGCAAGTTCCATCCACATATAAATGGCAGGTTAGAGCTACTGGAGACGGACCACAAACCGTTAAAGATCATCACGAGAGAGCCACTCAACGTCGTACCTCCAAGACTTCAGAGGATCCTACTTCAGACACAGCAATACCAACTAAATGTGCAATATATATCAGGCAAGGACATGCATATGGCCGATGCACTGTCACGCGCGTACTTACCAATAACAGACGGCACTTACCAATAACAGAGGACATTGATAATGACATGACAGAGGACACTGAACTCATAATCTACTCATTAATCAACTCTATCCCATGCAGTAGCAAACGGCTGGAGCAGATACAGAGATTAACTGAACAACACCAATCTCAACAGCAAAATGTTCAAAGCGTTCGCAATGGACTGGGGATTTCGTCCGACTACCAGCAGCCCTACGTACCACCAATCAAACGGACTTGCTGAACGCACCATCAAGACCATCAAACAGATGCTAAGGAAGGCGAGTCACACCGGTGAAGACCTGCACCTAACACTGCTAAACTACCGAAACACGTCAATCCCAGACTTGAAGGTTTCATCAGCACAGCTGTTGTTTGGACAATCTCTGAAAATGAAGCTACCGGTTCATGAGGACCTACTAGTACCTCGTTAGTCGATTCATGTTAAAGAAGTCTTTGATCTACGGCAACAACGGCAATAAAGCTACTACGATCGAAGAGCAGTACAGAGTAACGAACTCAGACCAGGCGACATGGTAAAGGTCTAGAGAAACATAGAATGGAAGCCGGCTACAGTAACGGAAGTCCATTGCTCTCCTCGCTCATACATCGTCGAGAACGATGAGAAAGCTTTACGGTGTAACAAAAGGAAACTTCTACCTAAGATGAAACCACCGCCCAGCGCCCTACCAGAGTTCCAAGATGCAGAAGATGAAGGGACACCATCTCCAGATCCGCCAACAACGGCAAGCGAGGTCGAGACAAACACCAACGCAGGCACCTCACTGGGTAGCAAGGAGCTTCGAACAACTTCCAGAGGACGAATCATAAGACAAAAATAAGCGGTACAAAAACTATGTATAACTTTCTTCCACTAAGGAAGAGAGATGTGACAGACACGTTACACTTAGTTAGTTCTGTGCGCATGTTGGAGTTAGTTCTGTACGCGGTTTTCAGTCAGAGCTATTATAATGCCTTGTGTGTATCTCAAAGCCGAATTGAACGCGACGCACGAACATCACAGGTTCAATAACGCGCAAATGATTGGCCATGCCTTTAATGAGCTACTAAACGGACAACGCTCCGTCTAATTAGTACAGAATGGTTACTGACAAACAAGTAACAAGTAACATTTACGTACTCACAGCTCAAAATGAACGTAATTCAAACCAACCAATGGCCTTGCCTGATACAAATCACTTATAGTATGCATGGGCGAATCTATGATATGGTTGCTATTCCGCCTCGGGTGAGTGGCAGCTAATTGCCTGGATAAATACCTGGGATTCGCTTCGGTAATTATCTCGCTTGTACCTGCCACTCCCCTTGATGTAATAACAACGATATCCTGGACATGCCAATACGATAACTAGTAATTGTTAGTCTTGTATGCATAAAGTGCAATGTGTTGCACACCAAGGTCTAGAATTGCACAACTGCTGGCGAATATTAAAAATTCCCGTGGTTAACACATACTTTGCAATGAAATATTTCCTGCTTTTGCTGTCAACGGCAAAGTAGAAGCTGCACAAGGAGGAGACAGCAGCAGATAAGAGAGGTTCCTATTATGAGTAATATTATTCTTAGATGTTGCATTGAAAAAGCTCGAACGATTAGAGTATTCGTCATTCAAAACATGCTTTAAAGGAAACTTGTATTTATGTAAAAGGTATTTAATTATTAAATAATTTCAAACAATAATTCAAAACAAATTTTGCAATGCCTTAAAACTTTTGTCCACTCAAATCAATCTAGTGGATGTCCAGAGATTTTTTCTGTTTGGCTGGACTATGTACAGATATGAACAAAATTATAAGAACACCCTGCCACTCTACCATATATGCACACACAAGTAGATCAAATGCAATTACCCTCCTCTGCGCTAGGATAATCGATATTAAGTTGTTTGTTGCATTAGGTTAATGTCTTGAATATTGTATAAATTGCTCTTAGTCAAACTGCAATTCCAACGAAAAAACAATAAACAAAAATAAATAGACATTAATTAATAGCAGAAGTGGGCGAAGAGTCCTTTTGTAACTCTCTCTGATATTTATAATGGTTTTCAAAAAAAAACGTTAAAAATTGCACGAGGAAAGATTGAAGCCCTTCGCCTAACCACTCGGTACTTATGTTGCCACCTCGAGCAGTTTGAATAGCAAAAGTTCGCCTCGGCATGCTGTCAACAAGATTGCGCATATGCGCAGTGCGACTTCGATGACAAGCTTCAACGAGAGCATTCAATAGCTGCTCTGCGTTTTGCGGGCGACGACAGTTTGCTGCTCTTTCTATTTCGTGCCAAAGCTGTTCGATGATATTGGCGTCAGGAAATTTTGGAGGCCAATCAAGCAACTGCACGTGATCATCTTCCAGCCATTGATGAATCGGTGCGTCGTCTTGCTTGAATACGAACGCTTCACCAATCAGTCGCGTGCCTTCCTAGCATCATATGCTCTTGTAGTACCTGCTGGTAAGGAGCTGCGTCAAGAGGACCTCCTAATTTCACGAGCGAACCAACTCCTTGCCATGACATGGACTCCAGACCATAACACTGGAGTTGTGCTGAACTATTCCATCACAGCATTCTGGCAGGAATTCTTCACCTTTTCGTCGCCACACGTACAGCGCCCCGTATAGTGAACACGACTCAACATATATTTCTAGTGCTCGCGCCACTAATCTACCTTATCCGGGAAAACTGCTTTACCCCGGATTATGTTACCATGCAACCTGTCTCTCTAATCTACTACATTCCTTCCCCCAACTATAGTCACTACTCACTACTACAAGTCCAATCTGTCCGGCGGTGTGATCACTCTATTTGATCGTCGCAGTTGTACTTCCCCAGCCGTTCAGGTTGGTTGATCATCTGGTAGAATGGTTTCCGGTTGTGGTTGCTTATCAAAATCTGGAGGTGGTAGGGCTTTTACATCCTGTTTCTCTGACCCAGTTCCATACTCAAGGGTTTCTACTTTGGCCTCCTGATGTTGCTCAGCAGTTGGTCGGTTTCTGTGCCGAATTGATGCTGGTGCTTACGTACTATCCTCTAGTCTGCCAATTGACATCTTAATGACAATGGCCCTGTCGCCTCCACTATTTTGGAAGAAATCCAGGCGACTCAATCGTTATGATTCCGAGCATAAACGGTGTCTCCCGCTTGTAAAACTCTGTCCCGGGCCGTTTGATCATGGCTTTCCCTTTGACTGGCCTGCCTGTCTATCACCCGTTCCTCTATCCCTGGCCTAAAGTCCAGGCGAGTCTTGAATTTCCGTCCCATCAAGAGTTTGGCTGGAGATACTCCCGTGGTGGTGTGTGGTGTTGTTCGGTATGCAAACAAAAAAACCACTAATCCGACCTTCCAAAGTACCCAATATCATTTTCTTCACTCCCGCCTTGAATGTCTGAACGGCACGTTCCGCCAGACCATTGGAAACTAGATGATATGCTGCAATCTTAATATGTTGCATGCCATTCCGCCTCATGAACTCTGAAAACACACTGCTGGTAAAACACGGCCCATTATCAGAGACTACCGCGTCTGAAAGTCTGTGTTAAACAAAAGCTTGTCGCAGTCTTACGAACCGTCACTAAGATGGCTACATGTGTTGTAAACCTCAACCCACTTCAAATGTGCATCCAATATTAATAGGAACATCAACCCTAGGAACGGTCCTGCATACTCCACGTGTACTCATGATCATGGTTTTTTAGACACTGCCGTGGGTGTAACAACGCTGAAGGAGGGTTTGGGCGGTTCATTTGGTATATTTCACATTTCCTGACCAGCTGTTCCACCTCTGCGTCGATGCGTGGCCACCACACACCCCTTGCAAATGATTTTTTCCTAACAGCTCCAAGATGGGCCTCGTGAAGCTCTGTCAGGATCCGTGTGCGGTCTGCAGGCGGTATCACAACATAGTTTCCCAAACTACACAGTCAGCCTCCACAGACAGTTCGTGACTCCTTCTCTTGTATGGTCGTACATCTTCTGCAACTTTTTGTGGCCAGGATTCTCTAACCCATGTTCGCAATTGAGACAGTACTGGGTCGCTGGTGGTCCACCGTGCAATCTGTGTAACTGTAATTGAAAGTTTCTCCAAATGTTCCAAAACGTGAGCGTTGCTTCCGGCTGGCATGTATAGTATGGTAGATGCGGTAGGAGCACTTGGCTAAGTGCGTCAGCATTGCTGTGCTCTTCCCTGCTTCGTATCGAAAGGTATACTGATATTCCGCCAATAGTAGTGCCAACCACTGAATTCATGCCGAAGCCGTCATTGGAATGCTTCGTCCTTCGCCAAGCGGTCCCTTCAGTGGTTGGTGATCAGACAAAATTTTAAAGTGTCGGCCATAGATATAAAGGTGAAATTTTGACATTCCAAATACATTTGCAGCCCCTTCACGGTCAGTCTGTAAATAATCTTTTCAGCTGGCGACAGCAATCTTGATGCAAACGTAATGGGATTTTCATTCCCATTTTTAAGCCTGTGCGACAAAACGGCACCTGGTCCAAAAGATGAGGCATCACATGCTAGCCACAGTGGTAACTTGGTATTGTAGTGTACAAGTACCCGACAAGATGTCAACAACCTTCTCGATTCCTGCGAAGCCTTGTTTTCATCCTCTGACCATTTCCATGTTATTCACTTCTGTAAGAGAGCATGCAACGTGCCAACACTGTCGACCATGCGCATGCAGCGTGCTAACACTGTCGCGCAAGCTGGAAGAAACTTAATGTATTCCAAGGTATGACTTCAACTCTGATACTCCCCGTGGTATCGGTGCATCTCGGATGGCCCTCACCTTTTCCTCGGTGGGGTATAATCCATCTTTGTTGATTTGATGTCTTAAATACACCACAGAGTCCTGTATAAACTGACACTTGTCTAGTTGTAATCTCAACCCAGTTTGTCTTAGTCTCTTCAAAACTTCTCCCAAGTTCTCCATGTCCTCAGTCTGACTCTTGCCAATTATCAAGATATTGTCAAGGTATACCACGACGCCCGACAGGTCTTTTAACGAGCCTGCCATAATCCTATAAAATATGCCTGGTGTCGATGCTATTCCAAACGGTAACCGGTGGTAACGTAGCAATCCTTTATGCAATTTAATGGTTGTCAGCTCTTGGGACTGTTCTTCCAGACGTAACTAGTGGTATGCTCGGCTCAGGTCTAGTTTTGAGAATGCTACCGCTCCTGCTAACTGTGACAGCAAGTCATCTATGTCAGCAATGGGCGTTGGTCAACTTCCAATATGGGATTTACCGTTATCTATTGATCTCCACAAATCCTCAGTGTTCCATTTGACTTCACCACTGAAACGATTGGTGTGGCCCAATCTAAAATTTCACTGGGCTAATAGCACCTGTTGCTTAACGACTAAACAGCTCTTCTTCCACTTTCCCTTTCAGTGTATATGGCACCTTTCGTGCCTTATAGAAACGTGGTATTGCTTGTGACTTTGTTAAGTGTGGCTTGGATACATTTCAGCTCTACAAGGTCACTCTGGAAAACCTCTGTTCTCTTCTAACAGCTCCTTTAGACTACTTTGTGTGTGCAGACTGAACAGTGCCTCCAATCCACCTGTATGTGTCGTAACCAATCTCTACCCAGCAAACTGGGTCCGTTTCCTTCCACCACGTGTAACTCCAGTTTTTTAGGAAAGGACTTGTCTGCCCCTTGTACCTTGTTCTTGATAGTCTCCAACACTTTAATTACTCTGCCACATATGCTCTCAGTATTCACACGAACACAGTTCCAAACTGGGACGAGCCGAGCGGAGGCAGTCCGGGCTATTAAAGCGAGCCAGCTCTTGTTCACACGACGTGTAGAGAAAACAAGCAAACCGAGATAGTAGGGGTGTTCCTTGATGCGCACGCTAGCTATGTTGTTTGTAGAGACACTCGCGTTACCATGAATATGGAGCAAGTTGCACGCGCTTACTTGTCGCTGACGATAGACCAGTCTAATGCGGATTTGTCGAGGAGAAGAACCATGAGTAAGCGACGTGTTCGTTATCGTCCTCACAAGCATTCACGGTTTATTCGACGGCTTCTGCAGCAAAGGAGAGAAGCCTTGTTTGCCGCTAGGACCATTCCCATCAACTGGCCTTATTCATAAAGACAGATATGGAGCTATCCTAGCTAGCGACCCCGTTTTGATCAATACTTACTTGAATTTAATTTAAAAATGTCTGTGTCAAGGTCAAATCGCTGGTGGGAATACATAGTGCAAAAAATGAAATTTACTTCAAGGAACTGGAAAGCAAATTTCAGAATGAGCACAGAAAAATTCACCTATTTGTGTGAACAATTGAGACAGAAGATTGAACCACAAACAACAAATATGACAACCTTTGTCTGCGTTGAAAAGGAAGTGGCTGTTACGCTTTGGTGCCTTGCCACAGCAAAATACAGAACAATAGCTCACTTGTTTGGCATCGACATATCAACTGTTTGTTCCACCGTCCAAAATACTTGTCAATCACTTGTTAATTGCCTCATGTCAACTTATATTCAATTTAGTAGAAGAGAAATGCTTGCAAGTGTCATTGAAGGATTTCTGATTCATTCAATTTTCCTCAGTGTGCGGGAGCCAATGATGGTACTCATAAACCCGTTACACCACCTGCTCTCAACCACACCGATTATTACAACAGGAAGAGTTGGTATTCTGTCATTCTCCAAGCTGTTGTTGACCACAGGTACGCGTTTCGAGATATCAATGTTGGCTGGCCTGGAAGCGTACACGATGCAAGAGTCTTGGATAATTCTTCTCTATTCAAAGAAGCAGAAAACGGGGTAATATTACGAGGTCAGGAAAGAGTAATTGAAGGATACGCCATACCGGTATTCCTCATTGGCAATTCTGCATATCCACTGTTAAAGTGGCTGCTTAAGCCGTTTCCTCAAAATAAACACCTGAGTGAACGAAGAAAAATTTCAATTATCAACTCTCAAGAGCCAGGATAGTTGCTGAAAATGCATTCGTTCGGTTGAAGGCTCGCTGCAGGCGACTAATAAAAATAAATGACACGTACATTGGCAATGTTCAGCATGTTATTACTGCTTGTTGTGTTCTCCACTATATGTGTGAATTGCACTTGGATTCGTTTGATAATCATTGGATGAAAAGGAGTGGTACATCACTTCGGCAAACAGAAGTACCCCGAACTGCCAGTGACAATGACAGACCACCATATATTCGTGATGCCCTAGTTAGGCACTTTGCAACCTAGTAAAATAATTAATTAGTTGCAATGTCATACTAGTTGTTTTGTGTTTCAATTATAATATCACTTATTGTTTCAACAACATACTACTGTATCTCTACAGTTATGGAAACAGATACAACTCCAACAACAAATAAGTGTAACTCCAACAACAAATAGATGTAACTTTAAAAATAAATAGATGTAACTCCAGCAACAACTAGATGTAGCTCTAATAATAAATAGATGCCATTAACTCCAACAACAAAAGATGCAACTGTAACAACAGTATATTATTGATGTTGAGACAGCAGATCGAAATATGCCCATGGTGGGCCATATTGAGCTGGCTTTGGTTCACAAATCCTACCATCAACTGCATCATCTGCAGTTGAAATTCCTTTTCTTCCTTTCTTCTTTTTATCTTCATACTCTCTTTCCTCTCTTTTTCTCCTTTCTTCATACTCTCTTTCCTCTCTTTTTCTCCTTCCTTCATACTCTCTTTTCTCTCTCTGTCGTGAATCTCCGTACTGCATCCTCTTGTTCTCTAGTTCCACCAATAGTGCTGCATCTGCTCCTTCATCTCACTCAACCCCTTCATCATAGTTTCCATCATGTCTTTCATTCTTCCCTCGTGGCCTCTATTCCTGCATTGCTGTTGTCTTTTCACTCCTTTTTCCTTTTTACTACTAGCAGACGTGATTTGGCAAGTGTCAGCAATGGAACCTTCTGAACACACGGCTGCTGCGGCGGAACTGGAACTTTCCTTCAGACGGAGTAAGCTTGTACGCGAGAAACTGCCCATCACCGAGCTTCCTTTACCATCAAAGTCTTGACTGACCTCAACGTCGTCATCTTGTTGATCACTAGCACCTGCACCTGCAGCTAGTAAAACTGACAGTGTTTCCAACAGAACAGGTGGGCAAGTTGCTGGCTTGTGCCCCAGGATGCGGTCTATCGCCTCAAATATTCTGGTAGAACGACGTGCCCATCCACTCTCGCTGTTGTTGTCCTTTGTCTTCTTATAGTCTGCCTTCAAGTTCTCCATTTTTCCCGGCACTGCACACCCGTTTGTGAGTATTCCGCTTCCTTCGTTTGTTCCGCTAATTTGACGTAAACTTCCCTGTTTCAAGCACAGCCTTTAATTTGAACCTGGATGCTGTCCTCAACCCACAATTCAATGAGATACAAGGTTTCGTGCTCTGGCCACGCCATTATCATATCTAGTAAGCATGCGCGGCCTTCAGCCTGGCTTGGCCCGCATTCACACGACGATTTAAAGCCGCGCTGACCTGAGCTAACTCACGCTGGCACTGCAAGTTGTGGTGATCCAGGCCAGCACGGCTCGGCCCGCATTCACACGACGATCTCATTCAGCGCTGACCCGCGCAAGCTCGCGCTGGCCCGGTTAGGAGAGATCGTGTGAATGGGGTATAAAAAGTGGAGGAGACGGCCCCAACATTGTCTTCCACGTTGTAGCACTAATTACTGTTACTGATGCTCCTGCGTCAAACTCCATTGTTAAGCATCTCCATTTATTTCACTTGTGTCGTCAGAGAACCGCTTTGGTTTTGCTTCCAGGGTATATGTATTTCAGCTCTAAAGATTCTTCGTCATCTTCTGCCCGTTCCAAATGATGTGTTGTTTGCGGTTTTGGCTGTGCTTACATAATCAACTAGATTTCTTGCCTTGCCCTTTTGATCTACAGAGTTGACTGAGGTGCCCCACTTTCTTGCATGCAAAACATTTGGCTTCTTTGAACCTGCATTCAGTAGGAGAGTGTCCTGACCATCTACAGCGATAACAGGTTTTGGGCATTTGTGATTGCATTCGGTGTACAACTACTGTACCCTCCGCTTCTTGTCGTGTCAACCACTTGAACGCCATTATCTCCAGCGTTTTCTTTCCAGCCGCTTTTGTAGCGGGCGCTATTTCAAAAGCCTGCGCAAATGACAACTCCTTTTCTGCTAACAAACGCCGCTGCGTTTCAATACAGCAAACTGAACGATCACGGATCATCTCGTTCAGTGTCTCTCATACTCGCAAAACTCGGATAACGCGCGCAACGCGGACACAAACTTTGCAACTGACTCACTCGTATGCTGGACTCTCGAACTGAATCGCAGTCTCTGTACCATGACCGAAGGCTTGGTGTTGCAGTGGCTGGACAGAGCTTCCCTCAGATCTGTGAAAGACCTTTCTCTCGGTTTGGCGAGAGCCGTCAAGTTGCGCAGTAACTTGTACGTGCGTGCGCCGACTGCTGACAGAAAAATTGCCTTCATTCTGGACTCATCCGTGATGCCGTTGGCTTCGAAATAGCACAACGTCTTTCTTCGTACTGCGGCCACTCGTCTGACACCGCATCAAAGGCGGCTAGCCTGCCGAACGCTGCAACAGGCATTGGTATGGCTGTTGATGTTCCACTCGCAGTGGCTTCGTCCATCCTCGTCGCCAATGTAGTGAACACAACTCAAGATATATTTCTAGTGCTCGCGCCACTACTGTACGGCATCCGAGAACACAGCTCTACTCCGGATTATGTTACTATGCAGCCTGTCTCTCTAATCTATCACACCCCGTCATTAGCAATACTGATTTTAGATTCAACAGAAACAATAGTTTCTTACACTGATCCATCGTCCACTCGCTATAGATCACCGCCCACTTTTTTGCAACCGCCTATGACGATCGGTCAATAGCGTTTTTTCTAGGTCGACGAGCGTTGATTCCTACTGCATTCAGGCGTCGACCAACTGTCCTTCCTGACACGTGGCGACCAGCTTCTTTGGACAACTGCAATGAGAGAGACCTCGATGATGATCGGCGGTCTTGAATGGCAAGTCGTTTGAGCAGACGATCTTCTCAGGTAGTGGTCGCCTTGATTCTCTCGGAGCGTTTTTGTAGTCACTGGTGCCATCCGCCAGCCTCTGCAAACAGTGATAAACTGCGGTAATTGAGCGTTGGACGTGCGTTGCAATTTGCCGTACTGAGTAGCTGACAGAACGAAGGGCTGAAATCTTTCCTCGCGTAGAAGGGCTGACCTGCTTTCCGTGAGGCATTCTACCAAAGCTGAACTAACTAATTCTAACGAAATGTCCGAGCAGATGGGAAAAATTATTTCGAGCACTAAAACTTGTGGAGTGTAAGTTCGATTTCACTGCAATGATCGAGTATGAGAGAACGAGGTAACACTGCTATAAAGTCTAAGGCAAATGCCATCTATCTATAAATGATTTATAGACACTGAAAAGCAAAAACTGATTACTGATTAGCTGTAAAAGACAACAAACACGGCGACAGTGCTATTTATATAATACAAAAGTTCGAAGATTGTGACGCAGTCCTTTCATATTAAATTATATATGCAGTATATGACGCACAATGTATCAGGGATATTTACGCAGTAAAGAATCAGCAGATCCGAAGAAAGAGAGCGGATTTATGGGTCGAGCTGACTTGGCGGTACCATACATAGTACTGCATTGTTCTTGTTACTCCTGTTATATTATTTTTATATCAAACTAGTAAACAAACTGTCTAAAAATGCAAACAAACAACAAAAATCAAATAGAGAACAGTAAAGAAGCAACGTAGACATAATAAAGAACTGACATAAACCCAAATTGCCTCGCAAATAGACAACAAATAAACATAGCAACAAACGTAACCAACTGAGAAACAAAAAACAAACATCAACTTTGCAATAAAATAATCACAAAAAAAATTACATAAACATGCCTTACAAAGTCTTCCGCATTAATATTGCATCCATTCTCCAACAGAATACTAACAACTTTGGAGTGATTGTTGTAACTAGCGCAATGCAAAGCTGTCCATCCATCCTAAAATAGCAAACAACTACATTTATCACAATATCAATATCTATTACTTAATAGAAAAAACAAACCGACAAACAAATGAACAAAGCAAACGAGCAACGGGCAAACTACGCCAACAATTTAAACAAAGCATAAAAGTACACACAAGCAAACAGAAAAACTAATAAAGACAATGGGCAGACTGGCAGACACAAAGACAGGCAAATAAATATACAAAAAGTATAGAACAAGAGAACCATACAAAAGCAAACATATAGAAAATACAAACATTAAATCAGACATACAACAAACATTAAATATATAAGATATTCATTTGAGAAAAACAAAGCTGTAAAATGCAAAGTGTCAGTAAATTAAAAGTCGCTATATTTGTATTTCTTTTTGCTTTAGATCTAACAAATCTCCTATACTGGCATTTTGGATTGCTGACACATAAGTGCATGAGCCTCAAAATACACTAGAAGATTCTGATAAAAACACATGATGAAAGACGAACACCTACAGTGAAACTATCCGTGCACTTTTGATCTAAGTAGTTACCACAAAAGCCACGCATAAGTGGTAAGTTACTACATGCAATTACAATTCACAAACTCAGACCGCCAAATATCTCTTTAAATACTGATCATCACAGCATATGTAAACCTACAAACTATTTAAAAAGTCAAACGGAAAGGCAGAACGAAAAAAGCAAACAGTAGAAGACATAAATTTACCAACAAACAAACAAACAAACCTACAAACAATAAATTAGATTAATCTACTGACCGAAACAAGACAAATAAAACACAGAAATACAGACTAAAAGAAAGAAAAACTGACAACAGTAACTAATCAAATACCCCTACTAAAAACCAAGCAAACTAAGACAAATTTACAGACCATCATCCTAACAGGCAAATTGCAAACCAAAACAAAAATTACAAACTGTATCCAACTAAAAAACAAACGACAATCAAAAACAAACGACAATCAAAAACAAACGACAATCAAGAACAAACAGACAAACAAAAACATACTGCAAGCAGGCTAAAGGCTACACTAACTGAAAAACAACAGACATGAACGGACAAACTGACAGAGTAAGACAAACCTACCAAAACTCAAACTAACTGACATGTGGTCAAACTGACAGCACAAAACAGACTAAAATAGAGAGATACAAAGACAAGAAAATTGACATATACGACAAACAAACAAAAAGATGGACAAAAACAAAGAAACAGAACACAAGACGTTACACACAAATACATGCACGCACGCACGCACGCACACGCATACACACACTCACGCACACAAACACACACACACACACACACACACACACACACACACACACACACACACACACACACACACACACACACAAGACCGACCGACAGTCTGACTTACAAGCACACCGCTAAAGAACTAGACACAACGAAAGACAATTAACAGACAATTAACAGACAATTCAATTTGTTCATTCAGTGACAGAATGACAAACCAAACCAAATACAAACAACCAGACAGAAAGCAAACAAATATATCTACAAAATAAAAAAACAAATACAGTGCACATGTATGGTTGGTAAAACTAAAAACAACGTAATTTACAACAAACAGACAAGCAGATCAATACATATATATATATATATATATATATATATATATATATATATATATATATATCCGGATGTACGGCTGGCATTGCCGCGAGAATTGTTGCAGCCGTCAATTGCTGAAGAAACAAAAGAAGAGAAGTTTATTATCTTTGAGACTGCCATTGTGGCTTTTCCCACTCTGAATGTCTGCGTCAGTCCTTGTTCTGGTGATGGAACCCCATTTGAGGAATGAACGTTTTTTTCATTGGCTTTGTTCTTGTGTGGGCATCTGTCAATTCGTCGTAATCTTATTGTCCGTATTTTGTTTGTCCGTTGAAGTATACAGGTCAATGGGAACATGGAGTTTGCCGCATCATCACCCTGCATCCAACGCTCTGCATGTTCTGGTTTACAACTGTATTGTTTCAAAGGCTTGGCTGTTCGTGACGACTCTACTTATTTCTTGCTGTCTCATTTGTCATCAAGCAGGACAGTTGGTCAAAATCCTGAAACTTGTCGCATCTTCCACACGTACCCAGCGCCATCAAGTTTCTTTGCTCATCTGGTTTGCTTCTTCTGATTTCTCTTTCTTAGATTCTTTTCTTTTTACCTCTGTTCATTGCAGTCCTATGGAATATTGGATGTTGCCGCCCTTTCACCCCTTCTTCAGCGTTCTTCAATTTTGCATCTTCTGCATTGTTCAAGTTCAACCTTTCTTCTTTTCTTTTGATGTGGAGACTTCTCTCTGTCATTGTGGCAAATGGTGCAGTTGGGCAAGATCCTGAAGTTTGTCGCACAATCACCCTTCTTTCCATGCTCTTCAGGCCTTCTTCCTCTTCTGCATTCACTTCCATGTTGTTTTTTCTCTGGTATATACTTCTTCTTCCTCATGTTGTTTCTAGCAGATGAACTCAGACAGGATTCTGGAGCATGCCGCATTTCAACCCTATTTCAGCACTCTTCAGGCCTCTTTGTTTATCTGTTGTACTAATCTATAACTCTTATCTCCTATATAGTGCTCTGTTTAGTTTCTTCCTTTTTTCTTGTAAGTGGACAGTACACTAGCTCATATTTGGATGTAGAGCAGCTTAGAAGTAATATATATCTTATATATACATACATACATACATATATACAGAGAGACAGACAGAAAGACAGACAGAAGTAGTACCTACCCATAACAAAAAGTCACCGCAAAATTTGGTAGCAATTTTTGGCGAGGTACGTCAACTCGACTGCCAAGAATGACAGCGAATCCGCGGTAACTCCACGACGACTCACAGCGGATTCAGGCATCGCAAATTTTCATAGCCAATTCGCGGTGACTTCCTGCAAGTCACTGCCTGACTTCCTGCAAGTCACTGCCACTCACAGCGATTGACTGACAGCAGAATTGAAACGAGATTTTGTAATGAGTAGCTTCATATATAAAAATATATCAAAAAAGAGAAACAGCCGACAGACACAGAAGCAGACAGACAGACAGACAATTTTATGTGCATTAGACTGATAGAGCAGCCTTATAAGTCCTGTTGCTCTCACGTTTATAGATTGCCACTCCATGGTTACTTTATTTATAGTCAGTATCATGAGTAGTACAGTGATCATGTTTACAATAACTGTACACGCAAATGAACTGACAGACAGACAGACAGACAGACAGAGTGAAGACTTCAGCTCTCAGTAGACAGCTATCATTATTCAGAGACTAGAACCACAGTTCTTCTGTTTACTGTAATGTGTGTCTTTGTGTGTGTGTGTGTGTGTGTGTGTGTGTGTGTGTGTGTGTGTGTGTGTGTGTGTGTGTGTGTGTGTGTGTGCACGCGTATAGTTCTGTAGCTCAATTGGTTATAAAGTCATCCTATAGAATGAGTACATCCAGAACCTTACAGGGTTGCAAGTCTAAATCACAGTGATGGTGATCGAGCCGTAGCATAATTTAATTAAGAAAGAAACTTACACACAACTGCTTTTCTCGACTTACGAGTACAATGAGTACCTGGTTCTGGGGCCGTAGCAGCCATCGGCTGTGACATAATTATAGCATCAGCCACTGAGGTTCAGGTAAGACTTCGAGTGTTCACACCACAGTTGGCTTCACAAGCCCATGCTCTTGTGAGTACACAGTACCTGGCCAGCTTTAGAAGATTGCTAGCACATGCCCAACGTTTCTCCTGAGCAGGCCACAAGAGACTAAGAAATTGTCAGCTTCTGATGTTTGCGGTTTTCCCCGTGTGTATGAATTATCGATCTCGTGCAATACGTCATACTAGGATAAAGAAGGAATGCATGCAGATGGCTTAGCTGCTATTGCAAGGTTTCATCGTAGCCTTTGCATAAAGCTTGTGTCAAGTGGCCGAGGTATGCATGTGTATTAGCGTTAAAAACACTATAGTTCTTAGTGTGAGCAACAAGCAAATTCACATCTCCATTGATGGCAACTTACAGAATGTTGATGAGTTTTGAAATCCATGATATGCATGGGTATTTTCGCGTTCAAAAGTCTGTAGGATGTTGTGAGAAAAAAGTAGAATTGTTGAAGCCAGTACAGCATGCAATTGTTGGTGGCAACGAGTGTTTCCAAATAAAAAATTTTCTAGAGCGCTAGCCATCACACTAAAAGTCTTCCAAACTATGTTTTTCTGCCATTTTGTTGTATGGCTTTGAAACTTGCCCGTACATTAAGCAAACGTTCGCAAGCTGACAACATTTCACATGAGATGTACTAGAACGATTCTTGGAATGTCTAGATGGCATAAAATAGCCAAGAAAAGTTTGGCCATAGTAAATGAAGATCACATAGAATCAAGAATTTAAAGATGAGTTCAGTGGTTGGGAGACGTAAGAATGTTAATTAAACAACCACTCCCAAAAACAGTTTCTACGCAGTAGACCTCTTAATCATAAATGGACAGCACTCGACATCGCTGGGTAGATCTAGTTCAGAAGAACTTAAAATCATTGATTTTACCTATAAAAGATCCACATAATCACTCAGCTTAGCAATATTCTGCAAGGCCTAAACTCATAGCGGGTAAGGCAGAAATTCAGGTTCGTGTGTGAGTGTGTGTGTGTGTGTGTGTGTGTGTGTGTGTGTGTGTGTGTGTGTGTGTGTGTGTGTGTGTGTGTGTGTGTGTGTAATTGGGGAATATCTAGTGTGCAGTAAAGTTTTCTCAGTCAAGATGTATGTACTAGATATGGAAGACAGACAAACATACCGAAATACAAACATAAACACAAACAAACAGACAGACAAACAGACACAAAAAGACAAACAGAAAGATGCTAAAACAAATACACCAAAACAAAAACATCTAAACAAATACAGAAACATACAAACTGACAAAGAACTTAATTAAGCATATTATCTAATCAAAACAAAATGTATATAGTAATTTCTACAAAATTTTGTTATCATTTTAACACTTTCCATTAATTTACTAATAAATATAGCATGGACAGAATTGATATCTTTTAAGCAAATAGCAAGTACAGCTAGACACGTTATATATTGACTCTAGCTAATGTTTCTAAGCGAATTTCTGCTGTATGTATAATAATAAAGTTGTTGTTGAAGTCAAAATTAACAATAAAAATACTAACAGATCCTTACTACATAATCATAAAACACATCACATCAACACATCACATCAACACATACAACAGCAACTACAAATCCTCACCATATTTTTCAGATTAACATCAGCATTAGCTGATAATAACATAAGAGTTATTGAATCATCACCACGATCTGCTGCTCTCATTAAAGCAGTGTCGCCCTGCAATAACAACAATTGTATAATATTTGTATTCAATTTAATATCTGTTCTATAAAAATTTCATTTATCACACCATTGAATATCAGTCTTCATTCATTCATATATTATCTATTCAGAATATTGCAATCAATACATCACAACAGCAAAGTTTCTATGGTAATAGTGTCCAAGACAAACTGCCCTCTATTTATATCTATTATTCTAAAAATGTACAGTTATCTTAAACCTCAAAGATTGATCATTAATTCATTCATAAATACATAAACACACTGGATTCATTCACAGCAAACTCTGGCTACACTAGGGTCATATATATTACAACAACAGTAAAGATTCTCAAATTCTCTACTAAGTTCTAATGACGTGTTCAAGGCAATTCTTTCATTCATTCATATATATTTGAGAGATATTGCCATCACAACAGATAAATGTCTAAAATAAACTAACCAGGGCCAAGAGCCCCTACTACGATTTACCTAAAACCAAAAAACCGTCCAGCTGGCAGGCTAACAGTTTCCTGGCCAATTGATGTTTTGCCCACATTCATTCATTCATTCTTAGAACTTACATATCTAGCACGCTTGTTCACATTTGATCCGTTCCTTAATAAGGTACAAACTACAGACGTGAAGCCTTCTTCACAAGCTGCAACGAGTACAGGAAGTCTCTGCAATAGAGTGAGTTGCTATTAATAAACTACAATAAAAGTTGCACATGCAATTAAATAGCATACAGAGGCATCCAACGCATCAGGTGATGTCCCTAACTCCATGAGTCTTTGAATCTCATCAACATCGTTGTTCCTTACAGCTGACACCAGTCTCCTTTCCATGACTAATGGCTGTCTCGCTCGTTAGATCAATATCGATTAGAACAAGTCTCTAGATACAGATTACAGTTTAACAGTCGTAAATAAGAGCTTCGAATACGCCTTGTTATTTATACGCATGCGTCGACATTATTCGGGTCACGTGCGTCGAATAAAATGTATCCCCAGCCCACTAGCAAAAAGGCGCTTTCTTTTAGAGTCTCCAGGTGTGGATACAGAATTTATAGGGGGTCCACTGGTATCATTAGCCACACCCCATAGCAGATACTGTATTTCCGCGAATAGAGCCCACGGTGTACTATTCCTATAGTAATTCTGAAACATGAGGCATTATTTGAACAATGGTGCACAATTCGCGAGCATGCATGGACATTATTATTTCGCAAGCACAGAGACTGCTGCATTGTTTTTGTTTGTCTAGTATAACACTACACAAACAAACTACCTAGTTACAGTTACCCCTGGATACTTTCGCTTTCACTTGAGTAGTATTCATCGTCTGTTGCATACATTGAATCTTCATCGTCACTCGGTGGTTTTATTTGGGTGTTCCTTTCATCTTAAACGTACACAAGTTGATTGCACGCATGAATAAAACTGGGTTTAATAGTAAGACACTAATCAAGCATGGGAAATTATTATTTTGCCTAGGCTCGCCAAAGGGCAATATTTGAGCACAATTTGGGCATGGGCCACTCACTATCTATTCGCGGAAATATGGTAAACCTGTCTAGGACCTACGGAACCAGTGTAAGGGTATGCGAGGTTATACGGGGAGTCAGTGTTGAGTTGGACTTTGAGCGTGAACATGTCTAACAGTACTTCTACCGTTACAGCTGGTGACAGGAGTGGAATCAAAGTTAACACGCCTCGCACCTACACAGGAGAAGGGAACCCAGCGGTGTGGTTAAAGAAAGTAGACGTGCGGGCCACCTTGAAAGGTTACAGCGGGGAAAAGAAAGCTCTGGCCATGGCATCACGCCTAGATGAACAGCTTTCGAGTGCTATGCGCGCATGAGCAAAAAACAACAAAGAGATTCAGCAGTGGTTGCAGACGAGCTCAAGCAGGAGTTTGTCAAAGCAGAGAGAGATCGAGATACCGCTATCCACGCGCTTACAGGACGATCTTGGCGCGCAGGTGAGTCTCCAGCTTCATTTGCACATGATATTTGCTGCCTTGCTAAACTGGCATATCCCGGATTTGACGCGGATGCGCTCGATACCATAGCGAGGGATTGTTTTTTGAAAGAACTACCACCGGAGCTACGTGAGGCCCTACGACGAGACCCGCAAACTACAACCAAGAAGGTTCAAGACCTAGCCGCAGAAGTCGTACGATTACAACTGGCTGGGGTGGGTAGCACGACACCGCAGACTGCACGCGTTGCCCAGGCAACGGTTACAGACCCGGATGCATCTCACGCTAGCCCGTCTTTAGTAGATCAGATTGCAGAGCAAATCTATCATTTGATGACTGATCACGACGACGGCACCAGCGAGATGAAAACCAGCCACGTGCAGGTAGTACGACACAAAACAGCTCCGTCAAGAGGCAGGTATTCTGGCTATTCAAATAGCGGTCCAAAAATGCAATCACGCATTTCCACGAATGCTCCATCTGCGGTGAAGACAACCACACGAGAAAGTTCTGCCCTTATCGCGACCATTGCTACCGCTGTTTGAAACCAGGGCACTAAGCACGTGACTGTACAGCTAACCAACCAACCATCCAGGCCTCACTTCGGAAAAGGCTGGGTTATGGCACTAGCAGTTGAAAAGCACGGACTTCTTCGTGTTGATGTTCAGCTTGGTGGGCTAAATTATCACCCTTTCCTCGTTGACACGGGGGCAGAAATTGGTCTTATTCCCGTGTTGCTCGCCTCCAATATTAAAGGCAAGATTAACCGGCAATTGTCCTGACAACCGGTCATGGTTGATAGGTCTAGCATCCGCTGCGAAGGCACGGTTACCTGTAGAATACGTCTTGGACCACGAGATATTTCAGCGCAATTCTACGTTGTGCCAGGTATTTCGGAGGGAATTCTAGGACTCGATACGTTATCTCATCTGGACTTACAAACTGACACGAGACAGTTGCTCATTGACGGTCATGCCATACCTGAATGTGAATGGCTTCGCCCTCCTGAACGATCACGCTCGCAGATCCAACAGGTCAGGTTCAGGAAAGTGTATGCTACCACTGATGAATACATTGCTCCTGGCCAAGAATACACTGTTTGGGGCAAGGTTCACTGCTCAGGTCTACGTCCAGGCGAGACATACACAGGTGTAGTGGAAGTAACAGAGCTGTTGCCGGCCTCCCACGGCCTTGTAGGATGCTGTACGCTTGCCATTGGGGGACCATCACCACACGTCCCAGTCAAGGTTTTCAACTTGTCAGAAGAAACAGTACGCATCCACAAAAACCAGAGCTTAGCACAGTTTACAGAGGCAACCACATCTACCAACGAAACCACTGGACCGCCAGACGTTGACAAGATCACGACCGGAAATCATCTCTCACATGAGCAATCAAGACGACTACAACATTTGCTTTGCAAGTATCAGACCGTGTTTGCTTACGATGGCAACGAAGGTCGAACGTCTACCATTGAGCACACAATTAAGCTGACAGCTGACACACCAGTGGCTTCTAGATACCGGCGCACTCCTAGCGGGTGGAGACATGAGATTGAAAGGGAAGTTCAAAGGTTACGGAATAACGGTGTTATCAGACCTTCAACGTCCTCATACGCGGCTCCAATTTGTCCCGTAAAGAAGAAGGACGGGATTATGCGTCTCTGCATTGACTATCGCCAATTAAACGCACGTACCAAGAGCGATGCGTTTCCCACGGGCAACATATTGGACGTTATTGAAAACATGGCTGGCGCGCGATACTTTAGCACAATTGATCTTGCATAAGGCTATCACCAGATACCAGTCGTTGAGGCCGACAGAGAGAAAACCGCTTTCCGTACTTCATCCGGTCTTTGGGAATTTGCTTGGATGCCGTTCGGGTTGAAAGGAGCGCCCGCGACCATTCGTAGGCTGATGGCCCGTGTTCTCGGAGATATGTCGCCAACGCAGTTGGCGCTCTATATGGACGACATTTGCGTTATTTCTGAGACGTTCGACTCTCATCTGGAACGCCTCAAGGCCACGTTCAAAAATCTTTTGGCCCACGGTCTCCGCATCAAAGCACATAAATGCAGTTCGCTACGACGGAAGTCATCTTCTGTGGACACAAACTTAGCGCCGAGGGGATACAACCATCCAGCACTAAACTGGACGCCATCAGCAGGTTGCCCGTTCCATCCACACCTACCGAAGTCAAAACTCTTTCTCGGGGCGAGTGGATGGTACAGAAAGTTTATTATGAACTACGCCACAACAGCTGCCCTCACACAAAACTAACACAGGCGGGAGTAGCATTCAATTGGACGCACGAGTACCAAACTGCGTTCGAAACATTAAAACTACAATTGATGAAGTCACCGTTGCTAAGTCATATTCGTCCATTCGGCACTCTCATTCTGACAACGGATGCCTCTACCGTTGGTCTGGGAGCGGAACTCTCTCAGGAGACACACGGAGGGACACATTCTGTCGCCTTTTAGCAGAGCTATGACTAAAACGGAACGGAATTACGCGACATACGACCGCGAATTGCTCGCTATAATATCAGCTATTCGGCACTTTCGCCACCTCCTGTTTGGAAGGCAGTTTGTGCCACGTACTGACCACAAACCACTGCAATATTTTCCAGTCCCCGAGATCCTTGGGGTAGACGCGCCCGATGGCTTGCGGAACTACAGCTGTATGATTTCAGCATTCAGTACGTTGAAGGTACGTACAATTGCGTCGCAGATGCTTTGAGCCGTTTGGGTTTTGCAAAGGAACCCATTGACACAATTGCCAACGTCACGACAAGTCATGACAAGTCATCGCAATTTTTGGAAGACAGCATTGGGACTGCACAAGCGGCAGATTCTGACATCGCGGTAGTCATCAGGCTGCTCAAGTCTCGTCGTCCTCCGTCAGTCAACGCATTCCCTAGTGTGAATAGTTTTCTGCGACATGATCTTTATCTTGCAGAAGACATCGTTTGGCGCAAGGCGCACTACTCGAGACAGTTGGTCGTACCACTCTCGCTTGTACCACGAGTCTCACAAGTGGCGCACGATGACCCTACGGCAGGACACCAGGGAGCCAACAAAACCCTCGAAAGACTACTCGCCCGTTTCTAGTGGCCTACAGTTTGCCAGGATGTTGCTGCATATACCCAGCAGTTCCACCGTTGCGGAGAACGCAATCATCCGACTGCTGCAGTTAAAGCTCCGCTTTGCCAACGCCCTCGCCCTTCTCGTCTGTTCGATATCGTGGAGACAGATATTAAAGGGCCATTGCCACTGTCCCCAGACGGATACCGCTACATTCTAGTCTTCCAAGATGCTTTCAGCAAATACGCGAAAATGACACCCATTACAACCGCGTCGGCCCACACCGTTAGCACCAAATTGAGAGAGTGGATCGGACACTACGGCATCCCGCGTACCATCCATTCCGACCAAGGTGCTTGTTATACGAGCACGACGTTTAACGAATTGTGTGCTAAGTATGGGATCCGGCACACTGTCTCTTCAGCCTACCACCAGCAAGCTAATAGCTCAGTTGAACGGCTGAACCGTTCTATAGGAACAGCTCTGGCAAAAGTCGTTCACCAATCTCAAACCGACTGGACAGATCAGCTACCAGACGTGCAGTTGGCATACAACTCTGCCAAGCATGACACGATTAATGCGTCTCCGTTTCGTGTCATTTTTAAACAGGGAGCTCGCACAATGACCTATTCCTTGGCGGACCACCTCCAATCAACACCGAAAGCAGATGTACAGCAATCACAAGAACGAAACGGTCCCTCTTCACATCCCCGACCGACAGATACATTACAGTGCACACAAGAACTATATGACCGCGTCGCAGACCATCTTAATATCGCCACCTTTAATCAACAAACGCGGTACAACCAGAACACACACCACACGCCATACGGCCCTGGCGACCACGTATGGCTCTACCAGCCACGTGTTCCCCGCGGCAAGGCACATACACTAACGCCGTGTTGAACAGGACTTTATGTTATTGTAAAGCGTTGCTCAGAGGTCACTTATGTCATTCGTAAGCTAGGCGGCAGAAAGGAAAACATCGCTCACTACAACCGTATGAAGCCGTATACACATTGTCGTCCACCAGTGCCTCCCGGAAACACGCCGCCACGCAGTCCACCTACAAGCTCACCACCTACCAGCGTTGATAAGGCGCAAGAGAACCAGAGCGAATCCGAGTGGACGACTGCGGACGAAGCGACACCATCTACCGATGACGAACAACAACTGTGCGAACGACACAATGTGGATCGCCTACGACGCCAGTCCAGAATGTCAATACGTCTCGACGACTATATCATAGCCACGGATATGACTTAACGTAGTTAATTATTATGGACAGATTGAGTTGAGTTATACCGTTGCGTTGTACTTATTAGTCTAGAGTACCAATGAGAGACGTCTGGACCAGCTCTCATTTAAGGGGAGTAGTGTAAGGGTATGCGATGTTATACGGGAGTCAGTGTTGAGTTGGACTTTGAGCGCGAATATGTCTAACAGTACTTCTACCGTTACACCAGCAAGCCCACTTCAATCTGTATTAGGGTTAATTTCCTAGCATATTCATTAGATAATTATAAGTTTAGAATTAAACGAATTAACCATCCATCAAAACATTAAGGTACGTTTGCGTAATAACACAACAAACAATATTTCGGCTGCTGTGGCATGTCGTTGAAGAGGCGGGGTCCTGACCCCCAGAACCCCTTCCCTCTATGCGCCTATGGTCTCGTTGCAGTTATCAGGATGAATAAGGTTTGACTGTTTGTACCGCTGTAGAATAATGTTAGAAGCTAATGATGTGTAAAAGTAGAAATGAAAATGTCCCAACCAAGAAAACAAGGCATTTTTGCGCTCGCGACAGGTCTTCTCTAGAACAAAACTTACGTTGATTTGATGGCTTCTTTCACAATATCCTTTCCAATAATTCTCTATTCTGTGCTCGTGAATGATATACCATTAGTTAAAAAGCAAGAGAAATAATGTTAGAAGCCTATTGTAAGGAGCGGTTTTAGATAATTAGATTAGTAGACTACATAAAGGTAGAATAGCACTTAACACTCACTCACTGTTAGCCTAACTGGGTGTACTGTACTTTGAGCTATTGATATATTATACGTTGTATTGCAATATACAAACGTTAAATGGTGTCAGGAGTGGCTAATAATGGAACAAGCAGATCTAGAACAGCCACCAGCGCAGCTACCAAAGCAGCCAGTAGTTCAGCAGGCGCAGCAGCAAGCAGCAGCCGAACAAGCCAAATTTCCTCTTCATATGCAAGATAGAATACCGCTACCCAAACTGCTAGTGGTCAAGGAGAACATTTCGCCGCATTGGCGAGAACAGATATGCAACAGCCACGAGATCTTGTCTAACTTGCAGGTACGAGACAATAGACATAGAGTAGCTACGTTTGTCACTTGCATAGGCGAAGACGCTCTGCGAATCTACAATTTGTTACCATTTGACAACGAGGCAGAAAAATTAGACATAGACAAAGTGCACGCTATGATGGAAAGTGCTGTCTAGGAGAGACGAATGCAATTTACGAGAGATCTATTTTCAACCAGAGAACGCAGCAAGAAGGCGAAACGTTTGACCAATTTCTCACAGCACTGAAATAGCTCGCGAAGACATGCAACTTTGCGGCAATGCACGATGAACTAGTGCGAGACAGAATTATTGTCGGAGTCAAAGACAATAGCGTGAGAAAACTGATCCTGCAAAAAAGAACCTCAGCCTTCACGAATGCCTAGACATGTGCCGAGCAAGCAAATCAACGAAAGAACAGATGGAAGTGATGACTGCAAAGAACACAGTACACACCGTGCAAGCGCAACGCAAAAGCAGAGTCAGAAAGTAGCAGAAGCCAGACGCAAATTCCAAAGAGATACCGCACCTCCTCAAGAATGCAAGTATTGTGGCAAGACGCACCCAAGGGCGCAAGGTATTGCAAAGCATACGGTAAACAATGCAGAACATGTGGCAAACTGCACCACTATACAAGCTTGTGCAAATCTAAGACACGTGCACTCTACAAACTACGGAATCAAATGATATTGCATTTCATGAAGAATGGATACGACTATGACATTGATGAGACCTACAGCAGTGACGTCTCACAGACTGAGTATGCACTGACATTGATGTTGAATGACAAGCAGTCTTTCAACACTACTGATGAACAACATCCAAATCGAATATATACAAAAATGAAAGTGGCTGGACAAGGAATACACTTTCAATTGAACACAGGAGCCACTGCAACGTCCTGCGGAAAGCAGATCTAAGCACAGCTGAGAACCTAAAGGAAACACGACAGATTCTATTTTTATATGATGGAACTACCATTACATCCATTGGAAGTGCCAAGTGAAGGTTAGAAACCCAAAGTATGGCAAAAGCTGTCTCACACAATTTGTGGTGGTCGAAAAGGCACCAGTTGCAATACTGAGAGAAAAGCTGCGCAACGAATGCAATGACTACATGTACACAAAGAGAACATTCAGATGGTAACCTCTCAGCAGAAGAAGGAACCACAAGCAGCAAAGCAAAAGATAAGTGGATTGACAAAGCTAGATATTGTGAACAAATACCCAGACGTATTTCAAGGAGAAGTTGGATGACTGGAAGAAAAGCTAAAACAAGAAGTTGATGATACGGTATACAAGCAGTGAGATTACCAGTTAGGAGAATACCTCTATCAGTCAAAGCAGAATTAGAAAAGGAGTTGGATCGTTTAGATAAAATGGACATTACTCAGAGAGAAGACAAGCCCACAGATTGAATATCCAGTTTGGGTTTGTGCATAAACCAAATAAAAAATTAAGAATTTGCATAGATCCGAAGCCTCTGAATAGAGCGGTCAAGCGAAGTCACTAGTCTCTTACAAAAATTGGAAGGCCTATTGCCAGAACTGAACCAAGCTACAGTCTTTTTTAGTGTCCTGGGTGTGAGAAACGGATTGTGGCACATTGAACTAGACAAACATTCAAGCCTACTGACTACATTTGCGACACCCTATGGTCGATACAGATGGAAGCGAATGCCATTTGGCATCTCGCCAGCGCCTAAGATATTCCAAAGAAGACTAAATGCAGCAATACAGAATCTACCAGAAGTTTACACAGTTGCAAATGACATATTAGTAATTGGCAAGGTTGCAACCCAACAAGCAGTCAGGAATGATCATCATTCAAAGATAATCCAATTGCTGAATAGATGCAGAGAAAAGGGATTGAAGCTGAATCGGGAAAATGCCAGATAGCCATGCCCCAAGTTGCATATATGGAACATATACAGACAGACAACGGACTTAAACCTGACCATGCAAAAGTCACAGCAATTCAAAAAATGTAGAAACCTCAAGACATAGCTGGAGTTAGAAGACTCACGGGAATAGTAAACTATTTGTCAAAGTTTGTTGGCAACTTATCTGATCTATGCGAGCCACTCAGGTAATCCACAAAACAAGATGTGGAATTTTGCTGGACAAGCACACATGATGCAATATTTGAGAGAATTAAAAACAGCAGTGACAGCGACTCCAGTGTTGAAGTACTTTGACCCAGCAGAAGAGGTAACGAAACAATGTGATGCGTCTCAGACAGGCCTTTGAGCAGCCCTAATTCAGAAAGGACAGCAAGCTGCTTACACAAGCAGAGCCTTGACAGAAACAGAAAGCAATTACGCACAGATAGAAAAAAGAATTGCTCTATTGTGTTTGGAGTCAAGAAATTTCACTCTTATATATATATATATGGAAGAACAGTAAACATGAAAAAGGACCACAAGCCACTGGAAACAATCTATCCCAAGCCTCTACAGTCTACACCAAAAAGGCTACAGAGAATTTATTACGTCTACAAAAGTATGACATCAACATCGTCTACAAGCAAGGCAAGCACATGTATTTGGCAGACACACTGTCGAAAGCATACATGCAAAGAACTCAAGGAAGTGATAACGACAATTTCAGAAATTGTTCATATGCAGACAGAGCTTGAAAAAATTGGAATGCATTGACATGGTACATCATATACCAGTGAGTGACCAAAGATTGCAAGAAATCAGCAAGCAACAGCAAATGATTCGACAATGCAACAACCAATTACAAGCATTGTGACAGGATGGCCAGAAGCTAGGCGTGAAGTCACAAGCTATGAAATACGACAATACTACAATGTCAGACAGGACTTGATAGTACAAGATGGACTGATCTTTCGTGGACAAAGGATCGTGATACCGCAGTCCTACCGACAAAAATTGCTGGAAAGAATACACAGCTCACACATTGGCATAAATGGTTGTATTCGAAGGGCAAGAGACTGCGTATATTGGCCAGGAATAAATAGTGCAGTGGAAGAGTATGTGGAGAAATGTTCAATTTGCCGTACGTTTGAAACAACCCAGCAGAAAGAAACACTACAAAGCCACGACGTGCCAAATATACCATGGGCCAAACTAGGAGCAGATCTTTTCACCTTTCAAGACAAAGAATACCTCATCACAGTGGACTATTATAGTAACTTCTTTGAAGTAGATCGACTAGACGCAACAACATCAGTGGAAGTAATTTATCAGCTGAAGAAACATTTTGCCAGGCATGGAATCCCAGAATTATTGATCACTGACAACGAAGCACAATTTTCATCGATCAGGTTTCAGAAATTCTGTAAAACCTGGAACTTTGCTCATCGAACAAGCAGCCCAGGCCACCCCATCAAATGGGAAAGCCGAAAACGCCGTAAAGACGTGGAAACAACTGATGAAGAAAGCACAAACAGACTCTTGGCTAGCAGTTTTAGATTACAGAAATACACCGACTCAAGGGATGACATCAAGCCCAGTTCAAAGGCTTATAAACCGAAGGAATATGACATTGTTGCTACTAGCAACGTTGTTGCTACAACCCAAAGTTACCAAAGAATACAAAACAATGCAACAAACAAAGGACAGAAAAAGGAAGTATTATGACCAACAAGCGCAATATCCGGGAGTGCTAAACGACTCGTGTACTTGCACGTGACTTTATTTCATTCAACGGGACAGCGCAATATCCGGAAGTGCTATACGATTGCAAGTGTATACGCGACATTTTTATTCACTGCAATCATTTCATGGCCAACATCACCTATGATACCATCAAACGCATTTTTAGATACTTTCTGTTATAATCTCTACCTATAAATGCGACCTGTTTCTCCTCCACTTCCGTGTTGTATTGGCTGTATGACAAACGTGTGTGTCAACTGCGGCGCTATGAAGTGGAAAGGAGAAGCACCTGACATGTGTTGTCCCCCGGGCGAAGCCGGGCATTGGAGCTTGCAGAGCTATATTGCTCGCTGTATATTACAAAATGCTAAAATTGGTCAACGTTGTTTGCATGCACTGCATGGATCTCCTAGATTCCATTGTCATTGAAATGCCATTTAATTTGATGATCGCGTGAGCCATGAAAACCTTCTTTGGCACGGACTGTAACAATGTCTCCACTTCTCTACACGCACACTGACTGCACTCAGTCCCGCAGTTTATTTTCTAACCTGAAATTGATACTATTTACTTAGATGCCTACAAACTGCGAGCTAAAAATTGAGAAAAGTAGAAACTAGGCGTAGCTTTGCATGTGAGAAATGAACGTAGTTTGCGGCCTAATTTATTTGCCCCTCAAACTTGAGGACCGCTCTACGCCCGTCCTGACAGTTCAGACAACGTACCGGCCGGAAATGTGACACAAAATCCACATGTGTTTTGTGTGTGTTTTCATTAAGTTACGCGTGAGGAAAGAGGCAAACCTAGCCTCGACACTAGGCCTCCCTTTGCTTTCGGTGGTCCGACCGCGTGAGGATAACAAGGGGGACTGTATCACGTGACGTTCTCAGCAGAGGGAGGCCTAGTGTCGAGGCTAAGGCAAACCCATGTGTGGGTTTGTGAAACAAATACCCACATGTGGGTTTCTAACCCACAGAAACATTGCAAAAACCCACAAAAAACACACATAAAACCGTAAGAAGCCTACCATAACCCACGATAGCCCACCTTGAGAGTTTTGTAAAATTAAGACAACCCATACATTAACCTCGAAATCCACTATGAGAAACGCTTTTAATTAGAGGCCCGCCATTTTGATTTCTAATTCACGGTCGAGTTTGCTATATAGAAACTTTGTGATTGAATTCAATCGTCTATAATTATCCATAAAACCCATGAAAACCCATATGAAACCGCCAATACAAATTGCAGCGGTAAGTGGACATTGAACTGATTGTAATCATGTCTGATTATATTTCCAGTTACCTTATCTAATACCTTTGTGTTTATTGTAGCTACGGTTTTATCATTTGTGTGTTAGCTAGTAGGGAAAGCGTACGGGACGATAGGAAACACTTCTTTTACTAGCTAATAGAGCCGCGGACACGATCGGCATGTGTCTGATTGCCGCGAATCAGGTACGAGTTGCTGTTTAGTCGCCGAGCGTTCTGTGTAGCCGCGAATTTGCGATGAAAATTCGCGATGCGCACATCCACTGTGACTTGTCGCGGATTCGATGTGCCTTGCCGCGAAATCGCGACAAAACTTCGCCGTAAATTCACAGCGAGACTTTGTCTAGTAAACGTAAAGCATGCAGCTGGTTAGTCTAGACGTCGAAGCATCGGTTCGTAAATTAGAACAAACGGCTCTGCTACTAGGTGTTAGGAGTATGACGTAGTATATACGGGACTACTCAGCTCATTCTACCTGAGTGCCGGTAGCGTGTAGTCCACTTAGTCTTGGGTTCTGTACATTGCGTTCTAAGGTTGTGTTTATGATTTCATTGTCTTGATACATGGTGTCAGGAGTCTAGAAACCAACTAATGATGTCTACTGATGAATATATTCTTAAGCCGGCATCTGTGAAGGCAACAGAAGCTGCCGTCGCTTCGGCAATAGATGCAAGTCAACCGGCGAGGAGAAGCGGTTTTATGCAAAGCGTCGCACCTTTGCCGCGACCTTTAGTTATCAAAGAAGGAGACATGAAGGAAAGCTGACGGCGATGGCAACAAATTTGGGATTCATAAGAAACTATATCGAGCTAAAAGAGCAGCTTCAAGACCTTACATTAGCAGCATTCATAACGTGTATTGGAGAAGACGCTCTAGAGATTTTCAATAGCTTATTTGGTGATGCCGAAGCAACTCATGGCGACATGGAATTTGTTCTCCGAACATTGGAGACTCATTTTCTGGGGTTAGTTAATGTTACCTAGGAACGGTATGTATAATCAGCGTAACCAGCAAGACAGCGAGACCTTTGAAACGTACCTAACAGTCTTACGACAATTAGTGAGAACGTGTAATTACCGGGAAATGACTAATGAGTTATTACGAGACAGGTTAGTATGCGGAATAAGGAAGATTCAATTCGGAGGGTATTGTTGCAAAAGCAAAATTTGACAGTGTTGAGGCTATCGACATTTGCAAGTCCGCTGAAATTGACTCACCTCAGTTGAAGTCAATGGCGGATTTAGATAAGCAAGAGCCAAAAGTGCATGTTATTCGAAAAAGCTGCAGAAGTAAGCAACAAGGAAGCAGTCAAGGTATTAAACGAACAGACGAGAAAAGAGTCAGTGCAGCTACTGTGGACAAACGCATCGCAAGGAACGAAATCAATGCTCTACATATGGACAAAAGTGCCAGTTATGCAATAAGTACAACCACTTTGACAGTGTCTGCAAATCTCGAGCGGCCAAGGCTTATTTTTTAACCAAGGATCAAGATAGTGATGAAGTCTCTCTAATTAAGGGGCCGGTCACTTTTAACTGTCTGGGGGCCAGCATTCTATGGGATAAATCCTACATGCTACCCATAACCCCTGCTTATATAGCAAAGTATTAAAATCGTGACCACCACCCGGGAAAGTTTATAAAACTATGAACCCCACTACTGATGATGAGTCAGAAACAAACATTTAGTCCGACGAAGAGTTCTACGAATTGAACCACACACGAAGCACATGCAGATCGTTTCTAGATAGATATTTGACGCTTTTAAGTCTTAGTAAAAGCCAAAGCGCAATTTCCACAAAGACTCCAGCGTATACGTCCAGACCTACTAGTAGATAGAGAAGCTTCAAGTTCTCAGTTAATTTTCTCGTCTTCACTTGTTTCTAATCTGCATTTCTACACCTCTTCATCAGATATATTATCACGCAGATTGACTTTCCGACCCTACACTGGCTTCAGATCCTTCATGATCGCCTTCGTCAGAAACTATAACATCCCTGCTAGGCTTCTCAAATCCTTCCTGCAATTCTTCTTTTACTAAGCAATAAGACTTTCTACTAACAGCTGTAATGCTTTCTTCAATTTCTTACGTTCAGGAGCCAGCTTAAAATGGGAAATATACTTCCTTAGCTCAGACACTACGAGAATAGACAGCTCCTGTTGTCTAAAAAGAGGAGCGGCAAGAAGTAGCAGTTTGCGACCCCCACGAAACAAACATTCAATATGGCTGCCTCCATGGAGCACTTTCCTTTCAATCTCTATATTTTTCTCATTTTGTAAAAAATGTTTTTAACTCAATTGGATTGTAGTACGTACCCCTATACACTAGAGACAAGTTTTGACATAGCAAGCTCGTTTACAAATCTAGAAGAGCCAGTGCATGCATTGGATCCAAAGCGGGCGGTTGGTCCGAACCATGAACGCACGCACGCACGCACGTACGAGCGCGCGCGAGCGCGCGCGCGCACACACACACACACACACACACACACACACGAACCCTTCAGCCTACTAGAAGCGAGTTTCCCGTTCAGAGTTATATCAGCAGAAACTTGAAAGAGATCAGATCAGAGGAAGTACATACGGGAACAACTAAGGTCGCAAGTCAAATGACGTGCGCGCGCTAAAGGCTAGATTAGTAAGGTCACGTGACAGAAGATGGACGTTTCTCTCTTCATTCATCCTCTTACTGAACGTCTGTTCTATGGTTCTTCTATCTCAGACGAAGAAATGAAGGACCAGGTGTGTCCAGATGCGTCACAAGATGGTGAGGCCTTTGGCTAGGAACATTTTGTGCACTTTTAGTTTCCATTGTTTCTGTAATTGCTAGACTTTCAAGGATATGTAAAGCGATTTTCTACAATATTATTTAACATTTCAGCTGCTAACATGGACTTTAAACAATTGGACGCTTTTTGACATCACATATGAGGAAACGAGAGGTGACGCTTTTTATTTGGGTTCCAGAGTGTTTGCTTTCTGAAAAATAAATTTGGAACTCCTTTCTTTCTGTCATTACTTATATGGTCAAGTAATCTGTTTTTCTTGCGAATTTCAAATAGAGTAGTGTTTAGATATCGTCTAAGGAACTATATATGTATGCTTGATTAGATTTAGTGTAATTAATGGTCTAGATAGTTTCTTGTAAGCATGGTTTCCGGAAGATCGGGCACTGTGTCGAGGGATTCCCGTCGTAAAATAAAGTCTCAATCAATCAATCAATGCTTGTGTGGATTTGTATTGCTCAGATGCATAGAAGATGGTTCAGACATTGTTATCCTTTTGAATAGTTCCTCCTAGCGCTCAAGATGAGGAGAGGGTTAGAACTCACAGGTGAAGAGGGCCTGTTCAAGTCCTGCAGATAATTGGGAATGGAAAACGAGTGTCAAATGACTGACATAGGATTGAATGTGTGCAGTGACAAGCGCCAACTCCAAATTTTCCAAAGTTTTTGGAATAAAGCAATTATGTAACTCCAAACAGTAAACCTTACAGGTGTGAGATGCAACAGGACTTGTATATTGTCTGGGCAGGGAAGTGATTACCTTCAGGTATCAGTGAATATACATGGAAACGGTAGTTGTGAGAGCCTTGTCATATGCTGAGAAGGATGTCACATAAAGTAGCAAAGAGTGCATTAATTATTAGCTACACGACTGACACAGATGTGCTTGTGTCTCTCCACTCGTTTTGGAATAATGATATTGTAGTGTCTATACCACGTATGCACTGATTCAGACACGGAAGATCTATTACTCACAGAACACTGAACGCAGACTACACAGACTAACAAAAGATGTATTGTCTCACAACATATACGTAGCTAATCTAATTAGTATACTATATCACACTCCTCCCTTTTTAGGATTGTCTGTACGGTGCAGGTGATTTTCTGTTTACACGGAGAGGGTACCGTCTCTCTTCAGTAATTGTTGTAGATGGTGGTATCTGGTGAGACTGCTGGGACATTGGTGTAGTCTCGGTGATGTTTTCTCGTGCACTTTATTATCGTGAGAGGATCCTGATGATGTGCTTGTGGATGCACTTGTAGATTGATCTTGTCCTTTTTGCTTGCTGTTGCCATTGTCTTGGTTCATTGTGGGTACAGATATATCTCATGTAAGTTCCCATGTGCACTCTGGAAAACTTCTTCCATCACGCTCTCTCAACTGGTGAATATGGACATACCTTGTCCCTCTTTCAACACTTACAAGATAGGTTGCAGGACCTAAACCTTGGATAATGACCCCGCATAGCCATTTCCCTTTGCTATCTTGTCTTGGATTTGCAACACTGACTGTCATTCCCGGCTCTAGCTGTCGAACCCGACCAGATTCAGTGTCATATTGTTGACTCTGAGCCTCTCTCAATTTACTGTCAGCTTCAGGATGTTATAGTGATAGTCTTGTTCTTGGACTTCGCTTCAACATCAATTCGGCTGTATGTTGCCGGTTGTGCTGTTTGGTGTTGTCCTGTAGTGCAATAAAAAGATTGATACTTGGTGACTCACGGGCCTACCAGTAGGCTTTGTTTTTAGAGACTTCTTAAACTCTTGCACCATTCTCTCAACCTGTCTGTTTGAGGCTGGGTGGTAAGGAGGAGTTAATTGATGTTTTATTCCATTTGCTGACATAAAAGTCCTTGAATTCGTGTGAAATAAATTGTGGACCGTTGTTCGTAGGGGTAGTCCATTATAACTAAAAGTATGTCTCATGGCATCCATCGTTTGTGCTGTGGTTGCATGAGTACCTAGCTCATGTACTTCAGACCATTTACTGAATGAATCCACCATAAGCAGATACTGCTTCCCTGCGACTTCACAAAAGTCGGAGTGTACTCTCTCCCATGGCTTTTGAGGATAAATCCAAGGGTGTGGAGGATCAATCCAAGCCGGTTTGTTTTGCAGACTTTGACAAGCTTCACACTGCTTCACTACTTCCTCAATCTCTTTATCTAGGCTTGGCCACCATACATAGCTGCGGGCCAATGATTTCTTTCGACTCATTCCTAAGTGTCCTTCGTGTAACTCAGACAGAATCAATGATCTCAACTTGCTTGGAATGATGACACGGTTTGCCCATAGTAAGCAACCGTTCTCAATCGAAAGCTTGCTCGCTCGTCTCCTGTATTGTTCTATGACTGGTTTGCCATTGGGTCCCCAACCACATTTTGTATACTGATAAACTCTCCCTAGGATTTGATCTCTCTGCATTTCTTTTGCAGACTCTGCTGCAGTGACTGGTAATGCATCACATTAATCCACATTAAACGTCTGTTCATTTGGGTCAAGATGACATCTACTGGGATGGACAATCTGGATAGCAAATCAGCTTCTTTAGTCTCAATGCCTGGCTTATACTGGATTTCATAACCATATGCACTCAAAATAAGAGCCCAGCGCTGCAAACGTGTTGCTGCCAAGGTTGGGACTCCAACATGTGGTCCTAACATCCGTAGTACTGGACGATGGTCAGTTACTAAAGTGAACTGTCTTCCAACTAAATATTTGTGAAACTGTCTCACCCCAAAGATAAGAGCCGGTGCCTCTTTCTCCAACTGTGCCTCAAATATGCAGAGTTATACATGCGAAAGGTATCGGTCTTTCTGTTCCATCCACCATGACATGTGATAGGCAAGCTCCAACTCTTGCTTGTGAGGCATCGCAGCATAGAATGGCAGGCTTCTTTAAGTCGTAGTGTACTAAGAAATCAGACTGCAACAGCTTCTGTTTTGTTTCCAAAAATGCTTTCATCTGTCTTGTTCCCCGAAACCACTGTCTCTGTTTCTGCAACAACTCGTACAATGGTTCCAATACTAAACTCAGATTACGCAGATACTTCCTATAGTAACTGAGAAGACCCAAAAATACCTTCAATTCAGTAACATTGGTTGGTGTTGGTGCATCTTGAATTGCCGCCACATTGCTCTCTGACGGTTGGATGCCTCTGCTGCTGATAACATGGCCCAAATATTCAACTTGTGACTTGTTGAATTCACATTTCTCTCGTTTGAGCTTTAGACCCGCTTTGTCCAATTTCTGTTAAACTGCCATGAGTCTCTCATCATGCTGTGATTCATTCTCTCCTACAACTAAGATATCATCCATGTAGCAAACTGTTCCAGCAACTCCTGCCAAGATCCTATCCATTTCTCTCTGCCAGATGCTGGGTGCTGTGCTGATTCCAAACGGCATTCGAGTGTAAACGAATAGCCCCTTACTGGAATTCACGGTCAGATATTCTTGGCTGTCCAGCTCCGCTTGTAACTGTTGGTAAGCATGTTTCATATCCAGCCTTGAAAATATGGCTCCTCCTGCTAATGTGGCAAACAGATCTTCCGGGTTAGGCATAGGGGATGGATTGCTCTCTGAATAAGGATTAATTATCACCTTGTAATCTCCACACAGATGCACAGTCCCATCTGCCTTCCGGACCACTACTATGGGTGCAGCCCACTGACTGCTTTCCACAGGTCTCAGTATGCCCTCGTTTTGCAACCGCGATAGCTCACTGCCTACTTTCTCATGTAACGCGTACAGTACAGGACAGGGTCTATAGAACTTCGGTTGAGCTCCCTCCTTCAGTGTTATTCTGACTTGACTTCCTTCCAAGGTACCGACTCCTGGACCAAATAGTGCAGGAAATCACTCAACTAGACTAAGACACTTCTCTCCCTGGACTTGAAACAATGAGCTCCAATTCATGTGAATCACCTGCAACCAGCTCCTTCCAAGAATTGCATGCTTGCTGCTAACATCAACAACAACTATTCTTAGCACAGCTAATTGATTGCCATACCTCACTGGAACATCTGCTTCTCCTCGTACTACTAACGACTCGCCACTGTACGTTTGCAGACACACAGAACTCGGTGATAACTGCACATGACTTAATGTGCTCTGGTAGACTGCTGTTGGAATCACTGTTACCGTCACTCCTGTATCCACCTCCATATCGATGTCACTTCCCGCTATGTTCATTGTTACGTTCACTCCGCCTTTGCTTGTGAACGAAAACAATACACCCACTTCCTCTTGATCAATCTGATGAGTACTGCGGGGTTTTCCCTTCTGCTTAGAAGGCGTGGCTGATGGCGCGGCTGCTGCCTTTGTGCTCTCGTCTCTCCTTTTCTTGCGGCACATTCTGGCAATGTGACCTATTTCTTTGCAGTGATGGCAGGATTGGGTTTTGAACCTGCAGTTCGCTGGATGATGACCAGTACCTCCGCAACGATAACATTCCTTGAGGTCTTGTGAAGGCCACTTCCTCTGAAAAGAACCATCTGTCGCTTCCTTTCTCACGGCATGTGTGGTCTTTGATTGCTGCATAATTGGCCTTCTTGGCGGCTGAACAGCCAGACCACTACGTAACAAACGCGTCTCCTGAGTCGCTGTCTCAAAGGCTTCAGCCATCTCTACAGCCCTTGCGAGGGTTAGTTCAGCCTCCACTAGTATATTTTGTTGCAATGCCTCCGAAAACAGACCGCAGACGAGCTGATCGCGGAGAACAATACTCACGGAATCACCAAACTGACAATCCTTTGCTAACCTGCGCAACTTTGACTGGTACACTGCAATCGACTCTCCTTCCCTTTGTTGTCGCTTGTAAAAACGATAAAGCTCTGCAATCACGACTATGCGTGGTTTATAGTGCTTCTGTAGTGCGTCGAGCAATTCGTCCAGACTCATGTCTTGTGGCTTTTGCGGACGCACTAGGTTCTTCAACAAATTATAAGTTGTAGCTCTGATACATGTAAGAAAAACCACCCCGCCCTTGTCTCCGTCCGTCGAAATGTCATTTTCTACACAGTAAGGTAGAAACCTCTCCTTTTAATCTTCAACACTGTCAATTCCTGGTCGAAAATCACTAATCTTCCCGTGTTGACCCGTTGCCATATCCTCGTCGCCAATTGAAGTGGCTATACCCTTATATGACACGTACGCACTGATTCAGACACGGAAGATCCATTACTCACAGAACACTGAACGCAGACTACGCGGACTAACACAGGCTAACTAAAGATGTATTGTCTCACAACATATACGTAGCTAATCTAATTAGTATACTATATCACAGATATGTATCAGGTTGTTTCCTATGTGTTCGGTTATCTGAGAGCTACTCAACAAAAGAAATGTCTGGCATCTGTGCATCTTGTTTTGTCACCTCTTGCATGCTGACTAGAGGATCATGTCAGGACATCAGGATAATTTTGGGACAATATCACTTTTTCTAGGCCTTCTCACATGTGAATTCCTATTGCTTGAATCATGCAACTAGACAATCAGTGAGTTATCTAGTACAACTATGCTACATACAGAGGCTTATTGATACCTTCTTGTGTCTCATCACCAGTATAGCTAAGTAGGATGGCATTTCTGTATTGTACAAGTTGTTACGATGTTTGTAGGATATGAACAACTTTTGAAGTCAGATTGTCATCTGACTAGCAGGCTGTCAGTCAGTTTATGTTTGTGAGGAATGTGTGTTGTTTGGTTGTGAATCCGTTTCACTATGGTATTGTAAGGCACTTGCTTGTCTTCTGCAAGCACATTCCAGTGGCATCTCTTACACCTAGGTAAAGAGTTTCATAATTGCTTTCAAACACTTGCAGATGACTTGTGTGGCTTGTGCCACTGCAATTAATTAAGAGGACTGAACAAGAAGCTAGAATTATATTCTATTAGAGGCCACAATGTCTATTGTAGCAGTGGTTGCTACCTGTGATATTAATGAGGGACTTATATTTGAGTGTGACTTCTACTTTAAAGGTGCTGGACAGTCTATACGTTCATGCCGGTTTTTGCATTTGTTAATAGCACGCCATCCACGTGCAGCCCAGATTGGCTTGATTAGCACAAACATACTCCAGAAAAAGGCAGAGTGGATCAGGCAAAGAAACAAAGTGGATGAAGACTATGAAGTACATTTAGAAAATTCACTTTCCTGCCAGGGTCAAACATTAGTGCTAATTACAACTGCAGCTACATGCATATTTCTAGAGTTCCAGCTGCAGTCTTTAGTTGTAAGTGTCTCCCTAGCTCTGGCCTTTAGAGTAGCCTCTATTAAGAAACAGGGACTTCCCCAGTCCTCGGAGTGCGCTATGTTTTTAGGTTATGTTTATCTGTCCAGGCAAAATGAAAATATGTATTTATGAATCCTTTGGATGGCATGTAGACATTGTTTCTGCTGTTCTAGCTCTTAGTAGGAGTGGTTATTAATTAATTCATGTGTTAACAACTCATGCATACATTGCACATCATATGACATGCACAGGGGGACACTGTCAACTCGTATGTTGGCACATGCATAAAATATGTGCTAATCAACATATGGTTTTCAGAAACTGTAGTGAGCACAGGGTCCTATGGTTGATGTCAGCAAAACAAAGATCCAAAATATCTGACTGCTTTGAATTGAATGAACCTAAAAGGATAGCTGATGATAAACATTTAGAAATCAATTAGTTAGAAATTCAAATTGAATTTTAGTCAATGTACATGAAGGCCTTCAAGTAAACAAGAGAGATAATCTAAATGTAGTAAGCAATTTATTGAGCAACTTTGACTAATGCAGTTTGCCACTTATTTAGCTCAACTTTCTATCATGCTACACCCAAACCCACTTTAAAATTTAGCTAATTAATTACACGCCATGATACTATATTTTCTGGGGAAGTCCTGAAGAAATACAGTAAATACATCTCTCTACTGTTCAGCATTTGAGGTAAGAAACAGACACAAAGCATTGAAATTGTAGCTTTCTTCCAATCGTTTTTGAGCATTGCAAGGATTTGTTTGTAGGGTGAACATGACATTTGTGTTTTGAGTCTGTAAATGATTCTAGTCAAGTCATCACAGAATGATTTCCAGTTGAACATGAGTTAGTAAATACTGTACAACAATACTACTTGCTAGTATTTGTTTAAGACGTTTGGTTTAGTGTTTGAGTTATTTATATTCAACATCATTGCTGGCTTTAACTATGCACCATCGGTCTACTAGAACCCAATTACTGAAGAACAAGCACAAGCTTTGATGAAGGTTTGGCAAAATCAAAAGGCAAGGTGAGTTAATAATGTACTACCGGGAATTTCCGAAACAGCACTCACGGCAACAATAAGGAAAATGGGATATATATGGAAGAATATTCGTTCTCAATAAGCACCCGGGCGGTTCGTAGGAAACTCTGGAAATTGGCAGATTGACTTGAATATCGCAGAGTCGGCAAGTGTGAGGCCCTCTTGCAACGTCCTGTCTTTAAACTTACGAGTGCGACCAGACCTGACGGCCCTCCTACACTTCTTGTCAGGCGTTTCTTTAGAGGTTCCTTCTTTAATTCACAGTGTAAGACCGCTGTCTGGTTACCAAGCCTGTACATGCGCTGTAGTATAGTAACGCACGTTATATACATGCAGCCTCAGAATATTGACTGATTTTGGGCGCCGACGTCGAATCGCACACCACAATCTTGATTTTCATTAGCGGCTCATGGGCTGTAAATGAGAAAGTTTCCAAATGTGGGCAGTTTTAGCTGGGCACTGTTTCGGAAATTTCCGGTAGTATCGTTCTAATTAACTAAATTTGAACAGTTGACTCTATGGTTTTGGTGTATTTTCTGCCAGTACTTGGCCTTCCTGTTTACATTTTTTACGCTGTTGTCTTAGGTTCCTGAAGCATTAGTGAGGCAATTCACATGGGATAACCAACTGAAAGCGTTCAGTTGGAGAATCGATTTGAAGAGCAAAGCAAGGCATGTTGCTGATCTCAACGTGCCAACTGCAATAGTAGAGACGTAAATTGGCAGAAACGAGGTAATGAAATGTCATTTTGCACTATTGTACGGTATATACATGTACATAGGCGCATGAAGCCTTCTTTGATCAAACTTAGATAGCATGCTCAGAGATCAAACTGTAAATTTAAATCTGGAAATTGCACGTGTGATTGCTGCAGGCATGACATCAACAGCAAGGTGTACCAAGTCAAAGATGAGAGGGGCAGAGATTTTAAGATCTTTGACTTGGTACACCTTGCTGTTGATGTCATGCCTGCAGCAATCACACGTGCAATTTCCAGATTTAAATTTACAGTTTGATCTCTGAGCATGCTATCTAAGTTTGAATCTCTTGCAGCTACAAATAGGCAATCTGCAGGGAAAGGGTCCTGATTTGATTCGCAGAAGTGAAATGCTGCAGGACAATCCAGAGTTTGTGCCCATCAATTGAGCATGATTCTTTGCTTCATTCTCTCTGACATCATCTTAGTCAGACACACATAAACATGCACATGCACCAAATGCATGAGGAAGAGCCAGTGGCCTGTGACAGCAAAGCAAGAAGTCAGGGCAACATGTTATTAGCCTTGCTTGTTCAGGTTCTGAGAAGGCACTGATGGGCATCTCGGAGATTCTTTCATCATGAGCATATATGTAGCTGGTGATGAGAATTTTGTGAAGCATGTGCCCTTCAGCCCCACATCACCTATGCTATATGTTGATGATGATTGCTTTGAATGAGAGGCTTCAAATATTTGTCATTTCATTATTGTCATGTGTATGTTCAGGGCAGTGAAGTTGTGCGATTTGAAATGAATGAAGGAAGACTGGGTGACATGATCAATCAGATTAATGCGATCAAGGAACAAAATGCTGATTATACAAAGTAGATGTAATTACTCGAGTTTCTCACACGTAGTTTGTATGGTGGGAATCAATATACTGGTCATAACTGTGAATTGATTAATGCTGTACCAAAAAATCATCACATCAAATGTCTGAGTCACCTTGTTTAATTAATGCAATGATATGTTATACTATATACTTCAGACACAGCAACCCATGCCTGCCCATTGCCTACTCCAGTAGTAAGGAGTGTGGCAGAGTAAAGGTGTCATAGTAGCCTCTCTAACAGGAAGTTTAACATTTCTTTTTACCTTCTTGACTTGCTAACTATAGCCTTGGATAAACTCAGCTGCAGCTATATACTTACATTGTGAGTAGTATTATCATAATCTTAGCTGCTTGATGCCACTTTTGGCTTGCTTGTTGATATCAAATTTTATGAATGCCAGTATATTGTAATCTGCTTGACAAATACAGATGGCCTTCCTGCACAACGTATTCTATTAATTTAACAGGCAGACGCAGACAAGCAGAAGGTTAAAGAATGGTCAGACTAACAGGTAATTGTAGGTTCAACCTGAAGTTTCAGGAAACAGTAGGATATGAGGAAACATTGTGTTACTGACTCTAAGACTCGATTAATATTTGCAGAAATGTACCATCAGACTCAGTGATGATATCAACACAGCGGAGACTATTAAAACAATTGCAAACTTTGAAGTAATCAGTAAGAGCAAAATGTTCATTCCTATCAGTTAGCTGCAGTCTGACACACATATGAAAGCTACAGTATAGTATACATTTCCTTGTAACAAAATGACCGTGCAGTTGGTTAATGAGACTCACCTGTTCAGCCAAATGGGTTATCACCAGGATGAGGCTGCAAGGGTGCTGACATATGATATTGGGAGTAGTTGGGATTGGCTGCTGATGGCATTGGTTGAAATATTTCTTGTGGCTGAAAACCGAATGGCTGGTTGCTCTGTTGAGGCTGCATTTGATGTCCTAAACCACTACTAAATGACTGAAGCCCCATCGATTGACTGTTCTGAGGTTGACTCCAATTTATTGAACTTGTAGATGAAGGACCCATTGAAGATGTTGAACCTCCCAATCCCCATTGAGTTTGTGGCATTGAAGCAGGTTTACTAACAGGATTTGGCAATCCAAAGTACATTGATTGTCCAGTAGGCTGCTGGGCAACAGTCGGCTGCAACATACCAATCCCATCCATTGACTGAGTAAACCCTGAAGAAGAAGGCTGTGAAGGATGTAGTTGACCAATCGTGCTCATTGACTGACTAAACCCTGATGAAGAAGGTTGTGAAGGCAGTTGACTAGATCCTTGAAAAGCCACTGGCTGAGACTGAAGACCTACTAAGTTTTGGCCCATCCTTGAAGGTTGTAGTGGCTGTGGCTGAATTAGAGCTGTAGATGTGGGTTGTTGACCAAATGATAAGCCAACAGAAGTCCGCATGTTTGTTGTTGATTCCACGTTTTGTTGCTGTGACCTTGCCATATCAGTAGACCGGTAAAAAGATTGAGTTGGTTGCCTATATGGTGTTTGTTGCCGATGTGGAGACACCAAAGATGGGTTTTGATGGGGGTTGCCGCCTAGAAAATTTGGTGGTTGCTTGCTTTGAGTATTGACATTCGTAGCTGAAAGAGTCGACAATGGCTGCTGGATTACAGGTTCCTGCTTTTTTGCCTCTAGTTGATTAGGAAATATTGTAGCCTGGTCAAAAGCAGTGGAACTGGCAGATGGAGCACTGCTCCCTTGAAATTGCCCGAAGTTCCTTGATTGTGTGGCTGTAGGTGGTACCATTCTGGATACATTAAACATCTGATTGACTGATGATGACATGGTTGACATTGTCGGATGAAGGGTAGCCTGAGGCATTATAGGATCCAGAGATCTACCACTAGTCATCAACTGACCTGAAACAGGTGGACCTGAAGGCGCTGCTTGATTGCTGACTTGCAACTGATTAGATGCTACAGAAACTGGGTGTAATGGAGCTGCCCCGGTCATATGACCAAACCCTGTGGTGAATGATGGTGTTGACGATTGATTTGACAGCAGTGACTGAGACTTGGAAGGCTCTAGTCTATCAGCCAATCCTCCTGCTTCGTTTCTTTTATTGAAAGACTCATTTTTCTGTACTGGTTGCAATGTCTCTAGAGATTGCAACTGCATTGTGTTGGTATTCACATGACTTGGAAACTGAGTGGTGAGATTGGTCTTAGGCTGCATAAATCCTGCAGTAGAACTAGACATAATGTCAGCCATAGATGAACTAGACACAGCTGTACGTTGGACAGACATAGCAGTTGAACTGGCAGGCACAAGAGAGTCAAACATCAATCCCCCATCAAGTAAGCTACCACCTACTGCAGATGGAGATGTCGCTGTTGTTCCAGTCATTGAAGGTTTTGCCCCAAATGACCAGCCAGTAGCCTGTTTTTCTGCAGTAGATGGTGGTAGTCCAGGCGGCGTAGAAATAGCAGGAATGCTGTCTTGGCTGCTTGATCCAAATGAAGTGAGCCCAGCAAATAGTTTGTCCATCTAAAAGAGATAGCAACCACCATCAACAGAAACACTGTGATATGCGGTAAGCAAATTAATACTTTGGAACATCTCAGGGTGTAGGACCTGATCATGCTATTCGAATCACTGACATTTTGCCATTTGTATACAGCCCAGCGGTCAGTTTGCAGTTTGTCTGTTTATGTACAGTCCACACTGACTACTAATCTGATTGCATACCTCTAAATCTCGTGTCTGTGTGTGTGTGTGTGTGTGTGTGTGTGTGTGTGTGTGTGTGTGTGTGTGTGTGTGTCTGTGTCTGTGTGTGTGTGTGTGTGTGTGTGTGTGTCTGTGTCTGTGTGTCTGTGTCTGTGTCTGTGTGTGTGTGTCTGTGTGTGTGTGTGTGTGTGTGTGTGTGTGTGTGGGTGTGGGTGTGTCTGTGTGCATGTGTGGGTGTATGTATGCATTCATGTGTTCAGGTTCCAGTTGTTCTCAGTCACTCGACGCCAAGTATGACCGCGGATGCAGCAGCTTATAATCCATTGTTTCCTATTGCATCTGGTATGCACTTGTGTGCTTCCATGCTGCATGCTGTAGTTTCTTGTGTCTCTCTGTCGCATAACAGGTTGGAAATATGCAAGACACGAGAAATAACATAATGCTCTGAATGCAATCAAAACATGAAACCAAACTGTTCCTGTCATGTAGTATCCCAGCAAACAACAACACCTTGCTTGTAGGAAGCTTGTCAATTTGAGCAGACACAATTCTGCAATATGCTGCAGCTGGGTTTATTGTCTTCAAATTTTGATACACCACAATGGACTTGAACAAAGGTTTTTCTTTTCACTTGCACAAACAAAGATCTCACTTTCTTGTATTGAACAGTGGTCAAAAAGATATCTTTCAAGCAATATGGTCTTAAGACCGTCCAATCAGGAAGAGTTTTATATACCTGTCCATCTATCCTTATGTCTATCTGTAAGTCCACCAGTCCGTCCATGTGCCTGGCTGGCTGTCTATCAATTCACATATTCGGAACATTTGTCTATGTCTGATTTCTATGCCATTTCGTATAGTCCCCTGTCTAGTACATACTTCTGCAGCTTTTGTAGTGTCAGCAAGCGACGGAGACACTGCAGGAGCAGCTGTACCTGGTACAGGAGATGGCTGCAAAATAGATGATGAATCCTCTAAAAGTCAGTTACAAATTATCAACACAACAAATCCATTACAGCAAACTGACTTACTACCACCAGACTTTTCATCATTCCCCATTAATTTTTCCATTTTTTCCAACATGCTATCCATGGCCTTTGCTTCACTCACTTCCTGAGCAAACTTAACTGTCGATCTAGTCAACACAAATAAAATTCAACTAGTCACAGATGCATTCACAAGAAGCAATCCCAGGGCCATGCAGACCGTGTCTGTTCTTGCATTTGTCCAACTTGCTGCAGGTAAGTTGCATGGTCAGTCTCAAGTTTTTGAAGCATGTCCCGAACAACAGCCATAAATGTCTTGAACTATTAAATCGAGTTCATTAGCTTGTACAAATATTTTCTGTACTGTTTCTGAAGTGACTATCACACCTGAGTTTCATTTAAGCCTGGCTCTACAGACAGAGGCAACAGAAATGGGAGAATCCTCCAGGCTAAAGTTTCTTTATCAAAAGCCAGCTTCTTATTGCTCATAGTCTCCTTCAGTATGCCTAACCACATAAAGACCACGTACTCTCATTCAATCAATCACAAAATCACAATTCACGTGGATACTTCAACATTAATTAAAAGTAACTATAACTACATGTGGGCTCCAACTTACAACAGATACATTGTACCAGCAACATTGTATGATATATTTACAAGTCAACAAATTTGATTTTTGCTCATTACTCATCATAGTTTTATGATGGACTGAGTTGTCAATTTCAACAAATCTCATTTGTGGCTTATATATATATATATATATATATATATATATATATATATATATATAGGAACTATAGGACAAGACAGGCTTGAAATAGCTAATTAATGGGACCATTATTAATACGGCTTAGGGCAATACTATTTTTACAAACAATGCATTGACTAATCTTAAATTTACATTGGAACTTGCCAAACTACCAGTCAGATTATTCTGTGACTGATCAATCAGCTCATTTGATTCCTTTATGATGCCATGAATCTATTGCAACTTTGTTAATGACGTACTATGAGTAACTAATTAAAGTGAAAGAGCCACTACAGAATTCGAATGGAAGTGGAATCTACTGAGAAGCTTGCTACTTCAAGCACTCCCATGCATAATCATGTACATCTGAATTTATGTCTGTCCTCACCAGAAGGGGCATTCTGTTCATTTAGTGGCCACGCCCACAAACTACTGGGTATGTATTTCCTGCCTGACAGTTGCACACGTGCATGTGTTATGTATCATGCTATTTGACAAACGGAGTGTTCCATACTATGATAATGTTTACATGTAACACATGCCTTTGATGAATTGCAAAGTTTGTTCACTTTGAGGTCAGTGAACTGTTGGAAACATAAGCATGACTTGTAATAAGTAAGTCCAGAGCACACAGACTAGAATTAACAAAATGGGCTCTAAAATCAAACACACTGTGCCCTTCAAAATAAGCCTAGAAAAAACACTGATGCATGCACACACAAAAAAGCAAACACGCACACATGCATGCACGCACGCACGCACGTACACACGCATGCAGGCAGGCACACATGCACGCACGCGTGCGTGCACACACACACACACACACACAACACACACACACACACACACACACACACACACACACACACACACACACACACACACACACACACACACAGCACAGCACAGCACAGCACAGCACATCAGCATATGAGCAATAGACATATTCCATCAGTGTCAAAGAGGTGTGACATGTGTAGACACAGCAGAGCAATAAATTCATTTTATGCACATAGTTCATACCTAGTGTTGACATAAGAACTCCAGGCTCACGAGAAGGCAAGTTTTCTAGCAATGGCAACACTTGATCTTGGATAAGCCACTTATCAAGGACATCCAGCATTTTACCAATACAGACAAGTACATTAATTCTCACCTAAGTACAAATTCAAACCACTGAAACATGAGCATAGAATTTGATTTCAATAGCAAGAAGGAAATAACATGCACTGACAGACAAAAAGAACAAGGAAGTAAGCAAATGTACTATATAGCTATACTACAACAGTAAAGGCTAAGGCATTACTGTCTATGAAATCAGGGTGCATTTCCAGGCTAATGTTTGGTCCTTGGGGTGAGATACAACTTGACAGTACGTATGGTACAAAAAATAATCAAAAGCCACTTCTTCTTGGAATCAACTGATCTCTAACTCTTGCTGTAACTTCGAAATATGGCAGACAGGCAGACACCCCATTGCCAACCAAGCAACACAAATATTAATTGCATAGGACATCACACCTACAGCTACTGCATGTTGAACTAGACAGTCGTGTTCCATAATGCTACATACATGAGAGGGCCATTGTCATGTCTCAATCAGTGTTTTTAGCTAGGCTGCTTTATTTATTCTAGATGTGCCACAGTCTTCAGATATTGGATATTAGCACCTGCTTATGTTCCAATGAAGTAGTCTTAGTTTGCTGTTACTTCCTACCAATTGTTACATTTCAAGATGTGTTTTAGGAAGCATAAAGATAGTATACAGTAGATAACCAGACACCCATACTGGTACGAAGAAAAGGTAGAATAGAACAAGATTAGAGGGAGACAGAAAATTAACAAGACAAATCAACACAAGAATGCAGAGAACTGGACATGACCAACAACCACAATTGACATTGTTACATTACCTTCAATGATGTGGTTACAAGACACAGATTTGCAAGTTTGGGTACAATGGAGTGTTTCATTGACGTGTAGTCAATCATGTTAGCAAATGTCGGCAAAATGCTAACACACAGCTCCTGAATCTGAGGAACGTTGCAATCCAAGGCCCGAAATATCATTGGCAATACTTCAGATTTGATGGCATCTGGCGGTGTTCTTGTCAGCAGCAAGTCCATCTTTTGAAGAAAAATGAGTAAGACCTAAAAGAAACAAGGTAGATACCCTTGTGCAATGTTTTACTTCCATCAAAGTGTAAGTGTGCACGTGTGTGTGTGTGTGTGTGTGTGTGTGTGTGTGTGTGTGTGTGTGTGTGTGTGTGTGTGTGTAGGAGTGTCATGTGGGTCTCAAAAGTGAGGGGTCATCAATAAACTTGAAGATGTGACATCATAGACAATGTGTATGTCAAAACTTAGATGTTTTAGGACTGCTTGATTTTCAAATAACTTGAGATAAAATGCAATAATAATTTTAATGAACCACACCCTCAAAAAGTGGGGCTAGCATCTACCCTAGCCCATAGTAAATTACACCCTTGGTGTGTGTGTGTGTGTGTGTGTGTGTGTGTGTGTGTGTGTGTGTGTGTGTGAGCATGTGCACGCATGCACATGCCTGTGTGTTTCAGCATGTGCAAGCATGCACACACACACACACACACACACACACACACACACACACACACACACATGCATGCACACGCACGCACATGCACACACACACACACACACACACACACACACACACACACACACACACACACACACACACATGCATGCACACAAACATGGTCACTTGTACTCATATGTGTAATAGTGTAGCATATTAGGTAAAGATGATGAATACAGAGATGAGAGACAATGTGTGAGAGATGGCATGTAGAAGACATGTATGTATAAAAGCTAAAACAGGTTGCAGTCACCTGGACTGGTTCCACAACTTTAAAAACAGGAATCAGAACAGGCAAAACCAGTCGGGCATACTCATCCACGGTACAGTCTTCAGCGATGAGTAACACATTTGGCAGAATAAACGGTATCATTGGATGATTCCTGAGTTCCACAGCCAATGCAGGAAGAACTCGTTGATGCACAACTCTCTACAAATCAATAACACATCAGTCGGTTAATACAGAAGTGCACATCCAGATTGTCAGCAATGAAGAATATATCTCATAAAATGCTATAGTGCTATAGTTAAACGACACACATTATAAAAACCGTAATAAGTAATTATCAAAAATAAATAAATTAACATCAAGTTTGAAATTGTTGTTCAGCGCACAGTAAAAGCTACGTAATACAAAATAGGAAAAATAATTAGAACCATTCTAAACAGATACAGTACTTTCTTCACTACACAACAAGTAGTTATCATCCTTGCAGTAAGGAGACTGCTGATAATTGCCTTTGACATAGACTAGAGGTTAAACTTTCTTACAACTTTTAGTCCAATTTGAGCTGACTGCAAGTGAAAACAGCCACCACCACATCATATATATATAACATGTACTACTACCTAACTTAGTCTGACAATCATTCAATCCCAGAGATTGCGACAACTATGCAGTCATTTGCATCTGTCAACTGTGATTGATTTCAAGTTAGTTGCATATTTGATAAATACCTTTGGCATTTTGGGTAAGATCTTGTGCAATGTCTTGAAGAACTGCGATTTCTGTATATCATCTTTCTGCATCAATGTGTCTATGTATTGAAGTGTGACAACCACAGCATCATCAAAGAATGATGCCTACAACAACAAAGCACCAAACGGTCACATCCTGCTGTAATAATGTATTTCATGCTTGACCTTCATGACTTGCATTGCATCAGGACGCACAGATGGAGCTATATTAAGCAACAACCGAACCATTTCTTGACCTTCTGCTGGTATAGAAGAAAATGATGATGGCAACATTCGACTCATCTAACCACATAACACAAACAGATACAACATAGACAACTGACTTCCCTAAATTATTAACAGTACTAGAAGATTTCACAAATGAGTACGACAGACTGCAATACCACTTGCGCCATAGATTATTATTATTGTGTCGTTATGCCCCTCCATAATGAGCAAGTGGGGTCATTATTATTATTATTATTATTATTATTATTATTATTTTATTCGTGCTCAACCAGATCAGTCTGGTTTGTAAAGTCTATTACAAGTACCGGAAGCAAACCCTGCTTCAAAAGTACTTAGACCATCACGGCTGTCTAGAAAGAAGACATGACTTTACAAAGGATCCGAGTAGATCCCAGAAGCACTGTTTTCTGTAAGTGCTGCAGCTGCAGGTTGTGATGACCTCGAATAATGTCCAGCCACCGTGCAATACCTGCGTGCACTGTGCCCAAAGCTCCCAAGACCACCGGAACCACCAGTGTTCGACAATGCCACATGCGGCTTATCTCCACTCGCAAGTCGCTGTACTTCGCCAACTTCTCAGCATGTTTCTTGCCAATGTCGCCATCAGCAGAACAGCTGATATCAATAAGAAGACAAGTGATTGTCTTCCTATTTCTGAGACAGATGTCTGGATGATTGGCTTTGATCTTCCTGGCAGTGGGAATGGTGATATCCCACATCATAGTAATGTCATCCGTCTCCACAGGCCTATCAGGATGATGCCGGTACCATCTGCTCTCCACTGAAACCCCAAAATGGCGACAAACATCCCAGTGAATGATGGATGCCACCTGATTGTGTCGATCAGTGTAGTCCGTCGGTGCCAAAGCACTACAGCCTGCCACAATGTGGTCGACTGTTTCCAGGCCTACACTGCACATTCGGCAAGTAGGACTGACATCACGATGTAGAATCTTGCGCTCATAGTACCGAGTCCGAAGAGCTTGGTCTTGAGCAGCAACAACCAGTCCCTCAACAGCAGCAGGAAGATTCGCTGCCTTTAGCCATCCGTAGGTCTCTTTCATGTCCACAGGCGGTTGCTCAGTGAGACGACGATACTGCCCGTGCATAGGCTTCCCGCTCCAGGACCGCACACGAAGAGAACTGCAACACGTGCGGTAATGTTTCGCATCTGTTTCAGGCGCTTGCTCGAAGCCACCTTCAACCGAGATGGATGCATTCCTGTGTAAGTTCTGCGACTTGTCGTCCGAAGCAAGACTCCTCCACAGCTGTGCAGTAAACCGACAAGCCATGCGCTTGATCGAGTGTGAAGATTTTCCAGAGTCACACTCCCGTATCATCTGCATGAAAGGATCAGAACTGTCAGCAAGGTAACAGTTCAGCCTCACAATACAAGATTGATATGTCGACTCAATCTGTTGTAACCCCCTACCCCCATCACTGCAAGGAGCGTACAGTCGGTCAACGTCTGCAGCAGGATGGTGGACACCTTGCATAGAGAGGAGCTTTCTGGTCCGTCGATCGAGCTGCTGCAGGTCCGTGCACCCCAATGAATGACGTTATTATTATTATTATTATGTGTCGCTACGCCTCTCCATAATGGGCAAGTGGGGTCTTTACCCCCATCTGGGCGCCCACCAACCCGGCAGGTGAGCCCAGCAGGGTACATGTTTCCGTGTAGTCCATACGGCGATCAATGACTAGCCAATTCGATATAGATTGCAGGCATTACGGTGACCGCGAACTCGTGGACAGCACGCCTAGTGGATATCAACAACCACCAGGAAAGCACTGAACGTCATCGTCAACGGACCGTTCGCCAGACCACAGAAACTCCCCAACGACTGAAACGAGTCATAGTCTCATGGATAAAGCTAGAGAAACACGAGAAAGAAAGACGGACAAGTTTCATAATTTACTATCGTCACTAGGGTTTGAAACCCCAAACCATGGAGTGGTAGCCATTGTCGCTAACCACTAAGCCACGATTATTATTATTATTATTATTATTATTAAGATAACATAACATCAGGCACAATTGGAGACACTACAACAATTTGTAAAACATATTACATACTGACCAAGCGACTCGGCTAATAGTGGGCAAGCATACAAGCAGCATGCTGGCCCGCAGACAGACAGACAGCAAGGACAAGTACACAAAACTGAAGACAGATGCAGTACACAGACTTGAATTGGCCACGTTTGTCACGCTACTATACAACCAGTCACTCACATTTTCGATGTGTTGCTTATATGTTAGCAAGTTGCTCTCACTCTCAAATAGTGGCTGTCCGTTATTATACACAGCATGCACAAGAATGCCATACGAGAACATATCACTATTGACTTCGCAAGACTGAGAAAGAATATATTCTGGAGCCAGGTAGTTCAGAGATGGCTGTGTCCGCAATGGCATACGACTATTCCACTCATGAAACTCAAATGTAGTCTGAAAAACAATTGGTACAATCAGAGTAGAATGTACATTGACACTGCAAACGTTGACAAAGTTAACACTAACAAACAATTTACAAAAATACTTTATAGTCAACGTGTTAAAGTAATATTTGTCACAAGTTAACTTCTTTATTCTATTAAATAAATGTGTTTTCAGAAACCGATATGTTCTGGCAGTAGATTGCAGATACAAGGTCTACCTGTGCATCGCTCTGATAGTTCAAAAAACAACAGAAGTTGAATGCAGCCAATTTCCAGTTAGCTTGCTTTGTTACAAATACGCTTTCAGGAGTCAGATTGCCATGAAGCATTTTCACTTCATTGTGAAGAAACTGAAGACCTTCAGCAACCTAAAGAAATTAAAATACAAAGTTAAAGTTCAAACACTTACATCAATACAAATGTAAAACATCCTAATTCCTATCGCTTGACAACATCCTATATCCTATCGCTTGACAGTATGTCACTCACCTGCTGAAGGCCACATTTCAACTCGACTGGATGCAAGTCATACTCCTACCATTAACACAATTTCCTAAACAACACCTTATTTTCATTTGAAATCAATGATTACTTTAATGGCATGTGGCAAGGGAGATGGTACGTTCTCATAATTGCCAAGAAGATTAGCCAAACTGCATGTAACTGGCTCTGTTGCAAAGGCAAGACAATCACGTGATTCTTCAACGCTGTGTTCTACTGTAAGCAGTCGAGGATGCCTAAGTTTGACAAGCTGTGTTGGGCCTTTTTTGAGCATCGTGACAATTGCTTCTCGTTCTTTCTTCGGGGTTTTAGCAGCTTCAGCAGCCTTTTTGTCATACACAAATATTGAAACTGGCTAAATAGAGTGTATAAACACCAATTAACAAAGACAGAAAACATGAAATAGAAAACTACACAAACATAATGTCCCACAACGCAAATTTCAAACAACCAACACATATACTGATCTAACACTACGTTGACACTGACAAGACAAACGTTCAACTATTCCAGCAGATGTAAATAGTTGAATGAGCCAGCAGACATCTACACTGCTGGTTTAGGAGTAGGCCTGGCCAGGTAGATGTATATTTATTATCACGTCTTTGTCACGTGTCATAAACCATGGACGCCAAAGCAGTGGCTTTGCATGCGATCTTGTTTGAAAGACAGCAAAATAAAATGTGGTAGACAAAGTAGCTCAAGAGACTGCAGCTAGCATGCAAGAGAGCCATTCTTAGAAACAGCTGTTAGTCTAGAAAACCAGCAGTGCTACTGCTCGTGGTGATGACCATTGACTTTGGACGACTTCATCTCTCCATAACAAAATGAGATACAATGATCCGTCATCAGACAGCCACCCCATATCATATCCGCCGATCCAATCGGCTACTTCCTCTATGGCAAGTATTGTATAATCTTTTTGATCTCTCTTTTCTTACCTTAGTTTTTCACTTGAATAAATTATACATACTGTCAAACATCATAACCTGGAAAAGGGTTTCAGCAGTGATATTAACAACCTGTTTACTTCTGGAATCTCTGACCTAGTGAAAGTTTGGTGACCAACCGTTCTTGATGGCCAAACTGGTGACTAGATTCAAATACATTTTCGAGCCCTGTCCAGGAATATATCAGTTGCGCATGCCTTGTTGATACACAACTCGCATTTATACTACTCGATGGGACCAAGCCACACTGAGCCAATTCACTCAAATTAAACAGGCTGAGCCAGCCCACTCTGGCCGCTCCCAACTTGGCCCAGACGCATTTACATTGGCATGTTCAATCGGACAGCACCAAACTAGCATGGACTGGCCCAATCAAACGTGCCACTGTAAACTAGGTATAAGGTTCAAGACTAAGTAAACTTTCTCAACCGAATCTGATTCTAGTCAACAAGGTCATTGCCTAGGCAATGATAACAAATAAAATAAATTACTCAGGTCTCATTTGATCTCTTTCCCAGTAACAAGTAAGACCCACTATATCAATTACAAAAAATAATTAACACAAGCAACTGCTGTAGGTATGAATCAAATATAAAGAGCACCCATAGTTGACTCAATACTTGCCTGTGACCAAACACTAATAAGCAGGGTTGCCACACCTACGAATAAATTCGTTAGCCCATACAGTTTGGTGCAGAAAGCCGCCTACAAAAAGTAAAGGCGTGTCTATGAATAAACAAATCGTCAAATATGTCGCGGCTATCTCAAGAGCGCAGGGTCTCTGAGCTTTGTGTAGAAGTTGTTATCCTTCTCTTCCTTATGCCCAGTTTACTTCTTGCAGAATGGTTTCGAAATCTCTAAGGCCATAGTTCTGTGGTTCAAGCATCCCATTCATGACGCTCCAGTAGTCGTTTGTGCTTCTGGACCTCACAAGGCTAAAACCAAACCCGGATGCTATAACAAACCCAAATGTGTGCAGAATAAACAATAGCTGATAGCTTCTCTTCGTGGAGAATCATAAGGTGTTGAGCAATGGAGAAATCCAGCACTTTGACTCAAAAATGAAAGATCCCAAATTTGTCACAAGTACATGCAAATTGTAGCAAGCATGGTGCAAGTGATTAGTGTTATGAAGATTAGATAAACAGTACAGTACTGAATGCTCTTACAACAACAATAAAGAACATAGCTTGCAAAGACTGATTTGTCTACGGAAATTCTGAACAGTAGTGGGCGTGGTTCCAACAGACCAGATAGGTGTGTCGCCATCAGTGACATTCGCCTACAAATTTTCACATAAAAAAGTGTGGCAACCCTGAATAAGTTTACAATCACACATTTCTAAATGGAACTCCTTAAAAACTGAACAGTATTGCAGTAATGCTACATATTATATACATGTATCGTAAACACGTACTTCTGACAGACACAAACACATGCACAGTCATCTACAGTGTTCTAAGCTTCAGTTAGATTTTTGTCAAATATAATTGTTCATCCGAAAGACAATGCACTTTCCTTCATTCTGTCTCAAAGATGGTTTAGACACAAGTGCAAAGACAATGCCCATTCAAACAAGGGCATAGCGTGGCATGGGCTAGACCGGGCTATAGCCCCATCATTTGTAGGCACAGTCATAAAAATTGTGGACTGTAAATACATCATGGTGAGTTTAGCCCCCCATTTCTATAGGTCACGCTACGCCCCGCCCTTGACTCAAACAGGTTTTAGTTTGCTATACACTAGATGCAATTATTAAATATCTAATTACGCCAATTTCAACTCTAGCTTGCATGCAAGTCCATTAACACTGTCTACCAACGTCTCCAACCGTTTTGATTGAAGTCGGTTCTTGCTAGAAAAAACTTATTAACAATAAAACTGTAAATGGAGCACGTAGAACGAGTGGAAGCACACTGACACTCCACAAGGCCAAAACAAACACAAACTACGAAAAAGAAATTAATTAACAAGCAAAGCTAGACTAGAAAACAAGAAAAATAGCCGTAAACCTAAGGCACAATTGTAAATTCGATTTGCGAAACTTGAAGCAGCCACTACTGAATGAAGACGCTACGAAATACAAAATTAAAACAGTAAAAACAAATTATTACGAGATACAGAAATTTGCACAAAAAGTCCTTGCTCCACGAGCTTGAACTTCAATCACTAATACTGAATATTCCTAATAAGTGTCCTGCAAGCTTATCTCACGTGTCTCGAAGACTTTTTGACTCCATCGAATATCTTCCACATGCAGCTGGGGCCCCCACTTGCCACATGACGTCCAATCTCATATTCACGTGTTACGGGGTTTCCCAAAACTGCTGCTTTGAACTTGCCAAGTACGGACATTTGACAAGCCCGAACGTCAACTGCATTCAGATATCCGGGATAATGGAAAGTCACGAGCGAAGCAGGCCTACACAAATCGGAATTTGTCATTCAAAGCGATTTAGTAGATGTGCAATTTATTGTTTGCATTTGCTGTAAGCTCTAAAACTTATGCGAGTTGTAACTCCACAAATTAGAAATTAAACCAGGCACATGTGTAGTCTATAGTATGCGTACTAGACTTACAGACTCACACCGTACACCGTGTATCATATTGATCACTATATATGCATTCGAATTCACTGTGGAGCAGTGTAGCACTATCCAATGCTATTCCTCCTCTTTAGCTCTATCACGTGCAGCTATAGCTGTCTCTTCAGATTTTTGTATTTTCGCAGATACTGCATCAAGTGACATCTACACGTCATGCATGCATGCATTTAATTAATTGGCATCTTGATGTCTAGAATACTAATTCAATGCAAACTGGCGTTGACAAATTTTAGCATTTCGCGTGATGAGCGAGCAAATAGGTCTATAGATAGCTACTTAGCTAAAATAACCTGAGCACAAAGTGGAGAAAGTACGGAGTCCATGCAAATCGTTTCTAGTAAGTAGCGGAGCCGCTGGAGATTCCATTCTCTGGTCAGTCGGGTTGTTGACCCTAATTAATTAGTAAACTTACTTGGAAAATAGGTATAGAGATCGATACTCATAGGTTTCTGCCATTTTAATGCGGTCTTCTTTGATTCTGCCATTGCCGGATAGCGTAGCAAAATTAATGTCTTAGCTAGAAGTGATGGGAATGCGCAGTTCACGTGTCCATAACTTCTCGACACTGTTTAGATCATACTGAATGATGATGTGTATTATCAAAGAGATCTAGAGTCAACGTTGACATACTGTGTGTACTCTAAGATTAAATAAGGTGGACATAAATTGCGACCACTATCCGACAAGAGCGTTGTGGGACATCCGTAACGAAGAACAATGCGGTCCACAACGGCATCAGCGACAGTACCAGCGGTAATGTCTGTCACAGGTGCAAGCTCGACCCATCTGGAAAATCGGTCGACCATCACGGCGATGTAACGATTGCCAGTGAACGTACGTGGTAGCGGCCCCAAAATGTCGACTCCAACTACTTCGAATGGGCGAGTAGCGCTGAGCAATAGCAATTTGCCAGATTGGGACGGTTTGGGAGTCTTCTTGCACTGGCATTCCATACAGAAACGTACAAAATCTTTCACGTCCTGTCCGAGGCGCTTCCGGTAATATTGAGACCGCACCAGATGATATGTCTTTTAGCGTCCAAGATGCCCAGACATGGGTAGATCGTGGAGTGCTTTCGTGACTGCTGAGCGACTAGCGGAAGGGAGTATAGGAACGTAATGTCTCCGACCGTTGAGTATCGATTTGTGCATCAGCAATCCAGTGTTTTCATCAACGGAAACTGTGCCTGTGTCTCTTAATATGGCAACACCGTGACATCTTTCTCCATCTTCGAAGCCCCGGATCGTCTGCTTGCCACTTGGTGGCTGTCGCAGTGTAGCAATGCGTTGCCCGTTGTGCAAAGAGGATGTCGAGGACAAGGAAACTCTGCAAGAACACTAGATAACGTCGTGTACAGGCTACAGACAACCTGCAGCTGCAGGGTCTGCGTTTGGTTCAATACTGAAAATTACTGTCAAACTATTGCTAGGAGTACGTTTCTACCCTTTCTCTTGGGAAGCTGTTAGAAGTATGACGTAGAATATACGGAACTACTGCGCTCATTCTGACTAAGTGCCGGTAGCGTGTAGTCGACTTAATCTTGGGTTCTGTACATTGCGTTCTAAGGTTGTGTTTATGATTTCATTGACTTGATACATGGTGTCAGGAGTCTAGAAACCTACTAATGATGTCTAGTGATGAATATATTCGTAAGCCGGCCTCTGTGAAGGCAACAGACACTGCCTCGGCAATAGATGCAAGTCAACCGGCGATAAGAAGCCGTTTTATGCAAAGTGTCGTACCTTTGCCCCAACCTTTAGTTATCAAAAAAGGAGACATGAAGGAAAGCTGGCGGCGATGGCGACAACGAAACTATATCGAGATTAGAAGAGCAGCCTCACGACCTTAGATTAGCAACATTCATAACGTGTATTGGAGAAGACGCTCTACAGATTTTCAATGGCTTATTTGGTGATGCCGAAGGAACTCATGGCGACATGGACTTTGTTCTTCAAACATTGGAGACTCATTTTATGGGGTCAGTTAATGTTACTTATGAACTGTATGTATTCAATTAATCAGCGTAACCAGCAAGACAGCGAGACCTTTGAAACGTACCTAACAGGTCTTACGCCAATTAGTGAGAACGTGTAATTACCGAGAAATGACTAATGAGTTTTATAACGAGACAGATTAGTATGTCGAATTAATTAAGCAGGGCCGTAGCCTGGCTTCAGAAGTGGAGGGTGCGTAATACACCAAAATGGGACCAATGGCGTCACAAACTCGTCGCGTGGTCTTTTAGTCTTTTGAATTATATATTTAGATGCACGTACAGAAATAACACAACAAGAAATTCTCGAAAATTACATTAACAACTTTCAAAAAGTGAAAACAAAACTCATTGCAATATTGATTCACAAGACTAGCGCGAGAAAGCCTGGTGACGAGGCTAGATTCTGCGATTATGAAGATGAGCATAGCAGTCTACTTTGACTGATAATTTTGACCAGGAAAAGGCTGGCATAATTTGCATGGTTGCCCCGGCCTGGATTGCTCGTTTTGTCAAATTTTCATGCTGAAGATCGAAGTGCGTAATATTACAGCAGAAGTCTGGACAGGTTGCTCTGACAATTTGATGTCGTTACTAGAATACCCAGCGTGTTTTACGAATAGATTAGAGTTAGAGATGAGGAATTGCAATGTTAAAGAAAGAGGTTGTTTGTTAATTTAACAAAACGTATTCAAATTTGCATCTTAACTTAATCACGACAGTTGTACAGTTGAAGTGCATGTATTGCAAGTCACTTGAGTCTTTTAGGCCCATTGTAGACTTTAAAATTTTAAGTTTTAGGCCACTGATACTGGGCTAGCAGGCCTTAGGAGCAACTGCTTAAAAACGATCCTTAAAACCAATTTACAGAGCACCATGCATGTGTGAGGGGTCGCCTCATAGATTTGATCATGGTGTATATCAATAAGGCTACTCCACTGGACCATGCCGCTGTATTTGACCGTTACGCTGCGAAACAGCCAAGAACAATGCTGCTAGAAAGTCCACTTGAGGATGCAGAAAAACAAACTATACTCTGTAACAGGTAGCTAAAAGTTGTCCGCTCAGTATATGTAGCAGTCAGAGTTGCTTACATAAACAATCCCTGTACAACATCTAGCTAGTAAGCGTTTGAAACGTCTATGTCGCGATGGAGAAATCTGGCTCCGTTCGTGTGCAGAGCAGAGTGCTCCAACTCCCATGCACCTTCAGTCAGGTCCTGGATCCGCGCTTGTGAGGCCGAGCCCAAGTCGTTTCAGTCTTATGACAAACGTTGACTACCCCCCCCCCCCCCTTCAATAATCAGTTCACTTCGACTGAATCTATTCATATCGCTCTTTTGTAGTTACGACTGCGGCAACCTGGCATGCTTATTTACGACCATGCATGGTATCCACAAACAAAGAAAATTTACAGACAAAGTAATTAAATCTCATGTTGCATTTCAATCTCTCACATTTGCAGAAACATAAACACTATAAAACTGGTTACGTTATGCCTCAGAATGAAAGCTGTGATTCCACTACAGATGCTCAACATTCAATTTCCCACAAGATAATCACCAACAACAAACGTAAACTAAACACTCGTCAATGAAGTTTCTTGGCAATAACTTTCTTGATGTCCTCAACAGCAAGAAGAGTGTTGAAATGCCACAACTCGTGCAATCGCTGGAAATCATCAGCGTTGTAGTTGAAATTAAACGTGCTGTAGACGGAAGCGTAAGGATCGACGTTAGCAAACGACTCGTCTTGGCCAGTAATGACAGCTTTACGACGGGCGTTGTTGCAGTAAGCAAACAAGATTACGATAGGACAAGCAGGATCTTCAACTTCCTCCAATATGTAGTACTCTTTCGGATTTTTAGGATCAAACGCGTTTTCTGGAATCTTTGGAAATTTGTACCCGGACTCATCTGCCCATTCTTTGGCCTTTCGAAGTTCCTATAAGCGAATGACATTTTGTATATCACACGTACTATAGTTTATAGTGTTGTGAATTGTGACGCGATAAACCATAACATAATATTTATTAATGTTGGGGTAAACATGCGCGCGCGTAAGCGCACTTGTAAGTATCTGTGTGCGTGAGCCACGTGTGCAAGTGTGCAAACACTGCGCACATGTGTACGTCTAGTAGCCCATGTGGTAGCACATCGTGTGTGGCGTTTTGTGTGTGTGTGTGTGTGTGTGTGTGTGTGTGCGTGCGTGCGTGCGTGCGTGCGTGCGTGTGTGTGTGTGTGTGCGCGCGCGCGCGTATGGTGCTATAGCTCAGTTGGTTAGAGAGGCATCCAATAGTGTGTACTTCCCGGACCTTGCAAAGTTGCAAGTTCAAGTCACGGTGATGGCGAGCTACGGCATACTTTCCTTGGGCAAGAAACTCACACGCAATTGCCTCTCTCGACTCAGGAGTATAAATGAGTACCTGGTCTTTGACTGAGGAACTAAGTGGCCATCCGCTGTGACATGAAATCAGCGCCACTGGGGGCAAGGTGAGACTTCAGGTGCTCACACCTCAGTTGGCTTCACAAGCCCATGCTCCTGTGAGCATCTGGCCAGGCTCCAGGAGATTGCTAGCGCAAGCCCATAGTTCTCCTAAGTAGTGCACAAGAGCCCAGCTGTTAAATGGGGGCGTAGCAAGTATCTGACAGCTCCTAACGTTTAGTTTAGTTTCTTGTGCGTGTGCGTGCGTGCGTGTGCGTGCGTGTGCGTGCCTGTGCCTGTGCCTGTGCCTGTGCGCGTGTGTGTGTGTGTGTGCGCGCGCGCGCGTGTGTGACAGACAAAGACAGACAGACAGACAGTCACACAGACAGAGAAACAGACAGAAAGACACAAAAAATAGACTTTTATAGAAATGGGATCACAATATCTCTTTAGTCAATTGGTTTAATTAGTTGTTTTAGACGTTGCTGGTACAATATTTGTCATAGGACAAAGTAGTTAGCTATTTTATTGTATCGTAGCTTAAATTCGAAACTAGATGTAAAGACAAAACAGACAGACGACAAAGAGACAGAGAGACAAATTGGCTTCTGGATTTGCTGACTGTTGTGACAAACCCTGCAAAAAATTTCTGCCTTTGTGCCCCACTTCCCAAATTTTCTATCACAAGAGGAACACATCTTGATACATATCCTCCTGAAACAAGCTCTTCTGAATATTTTTCATTTTCTTTTCTTCTCGTCGCGGCAGCATGACCATTTTCCTTGCTAGCCTTCCTAATAATGTCCTGACTCCATGGATGAGCCAGGGACACATCAAGATCCAAATTCTGTCCAGTATTTGGATCAAACATTGCAATGTCTGGACGGTCTTCAGCATTGATGTATTGATGTCTTGGTTCTGTTTGATGGGGAAGGTGAAGGTCAGACAGGCATTCACTCCACCCATTTAAGACTGAATTGTGAGACCACACAGGTCCACCCCATATTTACAGGTCAAAAGATGGTATCCGTATTCATCCAAATCATCATAACCACAATCACACTTTTTAATCCAATTGGTGAAAGGTAGAGCCACTCCCAACCTCAGGTAAGACGCTAAAGAAAATTATTTTGTTTTTAAAGCGTGCTTAGCAGAAGTGGGGATGACATCCAGCGATGCACCAGCCCCTCGTCCTTGCAGGAATCTAAACCGTGCTGCATCTGTATCAGACTGTGCTTGTATAATAATATCAGTAGCATTATCCCTGCTAATCTTTGTGCATAATCGATGCTGTAATTTCTTTGGACAGACAGCCAAACAGACAGACAGGCAGACAAAAAGACAGACAGACAAACAGACAGACAGACAAACGACAGACAAATACGCACACACACACAGAGAAAACCGACTGACAAACAAATGTAACGCGCTTCAATAAATGAAATTGGCAGACAGACAAACAGACAGACAGACAGACAGACAGACAGACAGACAGACTGATAGACAGACAGGCAGATAGACAAACAGACAGACAGACAGATAGACAGAGACAGATAGACAGAGACAGATAGACAGATAGACAAACAATCAGAGAGAGAGACAGACCGACAGACAAAGAACAGACAAACAAACTGAAAATATGACAGATAGACAAACAGACAGACACAGAGACAAACAGACAGACAAAACATAGATTGTCAGAAAGACAAAGAGAAGGACAGTTCGAGTTCTCTGGTACTTGTCAAAGATAGAAACGTGCATCCAACCTTGAAAGGATCCATTTCTTCGGAGCCATACCAAGAAAAATCAAACGCAATGAATATGTCCGTTTGCCGCTCAGGACGAAGAAGAGGCGGGAACGGTAGATTGAAGTCCAAGCCAGCGTCCACAACAGTCAAACCGTCAAGTTCTACAATGCTTTCAGACAATAGCCTTTTGCGACTATCAGTATCTAAAGAAAGCAAACATCATACTAATATAACCACAACACCAACAAAATCATACGCCAACCGATGTACGCACCTGTATATGTATATAAACGTAAACACAAACAAACACACACACACACACACACACACACACACACACACACACACACACAGAGACACAAACACAAATGGACCAAAATGGACAAATTTCAAGCCCTCCACGTCATTCGATGTCAATCCACCTGGAGCTTGGCCATCCAGGTTCATTGACTATGGCGCAGCTCTGGGACTGGACACCAAGGCCCACAAGTACCCGTCTGCTGCATGATGTACTTGCATGATGTTATACTGTTAAGCCAGCTGTCATGTCCACCCAAGTCAAAGACCAAGTACTCATTTATACTCCTGAGTCGAGAGGAGCAATTGTGTGTAAGTTTCTTGCTAAGGAAATTATGCCATAGCTCGCGGAGAAAGACCTATCCTGCAAGGTCCCGGATGTTTTCATTCTCCAAATGCACTCTCTAACCAATTGAGCAACAGCACACACACACACACACACACGCACACACGCGCACACGCGCACACGCGCACACGCGCACACGCGCACACACACACACACACACACACACACACACACACACACACACACACACACACACACACACACACACACACACACACACACACACACACACACACACACACACACACACACACACACACACACACACACACACACACACACACACACACACACACACACACACACACACACACACACACACACACACACACACACACACACACACACACACACACACACACACACACACACACACACACACACACACACACACACACACACACACACACACACACACACACACACACACACACACACACACACACACACACACACACACACACACACACACACACACACACACACACACACACACACACACACACACACACACACACACACACACACACACACACACACACACACACACACACACACACACACACACACACACACACACACACACACACACACACACACACACACACACACACACACACACACACACACACACACACACACACACACACACACACACACACACACACACACACACACACACACACACACACACACACACACACACACACACACACACACACACACACACACACACACACACACACACACACACACACACACACACACACACACACACACACACACACACACACACACACACACACACACACACACACACACACACACACACACACACACACACACACACACACACACACACACACACACACACACACACACACACACACACACACACACACACACACACACACACACACACACACACACACACACACACACACACACACACACACACACACACACACACACACACACACACACACACACACACACACACACACACACACACACACACACACACACACACACACACACACACACACACACACACACACACACACACACACACACACACACACACACACACACACACACACACACACACACACACACACACACACACACACACACACACACACACACACACACACACACACACACACACACACACACACACACACACACACACACACACACACACACACACACACACACACACACACACACACACACACACACACACACACACACACACACACACACACACACACACACACACACACACACACACACACACACACACACACACACACACACACACACACACACACACACACACACACACACACACACACACACACACACACACACACACACACACACACACACACACACACACACACACACACACACACACACACACACACACACACACACACACACACACACACACACACACACACACACACACACACACACACACACACACACACACACACACACACACACACACACACACACACACACACACACACACACACACACACACACACACACACACACACACACACACACACACACACACACACACACACACACACACACACACACACACACACACACACACACACACACACACACACACACACACACACACACACACACACACACACACACACACACACACACACACACACACACACACACACACACACACACACACACACACACACACACACACACACACACACACACACACACACACACAAGCACACACGCATGCACACACGCATGCACAAACACCAAACTATGAAAAATTACTTTGTCTACAAACACGACCAGCTCGTTGTGTCTTTGTATTTTTCTTCTTGGTGCTGAATTCTTCCTGCTGCACCTTGACGTCACCATGGAACGTTCTAGCAACTACAGGTGAATACAATTAGCACATCACGAGAAATAAGGTACATTTATTAAAGATGAATCATACTAAATGACTAATAAGAAAATAATGGCCTTTTGTTTTGCCGCTTTCATCTCATTTTTAGTATGGAAATGCGTAAGGTATAAATCACAATTTTCTGCTCTGAATTTACAACTAGATAACCTCTTGAAATCAACGTAATCTACATCACTACTTACTTGACTGTAACCCTGGGGAAAGATCCTTTATTACTACAGACCTGCATGCATGTGTGTCTCACAAGCACTAGATTAGCTACGAAAATTTTAGCAGTTCATCTTCCAACACCAAATCTTTTGCTTAAATGGTTTAGACCAGGTTCATCTTCTATTATTGCACATTTCATATAAAATACCAATAAATTCTTCTACTTACAGCTAGCCAATGGTTGTTATATGATCTCGCTAGTACAATTCTTACGTTTCTCCTCTTTTGGTCTGTGATCCAAGTAAGGG
>NC_085097.1:990000-1027500 GCF_963422355.1 Corticium candelabrum | reverse complement strand
GCACGTGTTATTTAAATACAGTCTACTTAACTTCTTAAAGGTGAAAAGCCACAACACATCTGATCACGACAAGATATATACTTACATGCGCAACCAAATCCTCAGCGTCAAATGTATATAGCTCATCAATTGATCAATAAATGCATTATCAAAAAACGTTTACTTTGGCATTGTCTCCAACTCCTAGCAGAGACCTGATAGCACCTGCAGTTTTGTTCTGTCTTTCCCTCACTATTTCCTTCTCCTTTTTGTGAACGTCACGTCCAAACCTCACGTCAGCCGTTGGTCTACAAAACACAGATCAACCAAGTCAAACCAAACGATATCATACCATTCGGCTGCTTTGAAATGAACTCTCAACAAACTTCTTCCTTCAGTTTAAGTACATACGTCACTAATTAGGGCAAGTGAAGCAAGAACCGCACTAAATAATCACGACTAATGCGTACACGTCTAAAATACTTATAGTAGCTATACAACGAAATGTTTCATTATTTTAAGACAATCAAGATGTGGTGCACATACACAATGTCACAACCCAAAAACTACATGCAGTTCTCGCTGACACGTACCCCATTCAATACAAGAATGATTGAATCTCAGCCTACAACTACTCTGTACTGTACAGTACATGTCTGTCTGTTGCATGGTAAGTATGCTCTACACTCCGTTTTCTCTCTAGTTCATTTACGGACTCCTAAAAGCTTGCTCCTTATTGCAACTAGTTATATAATCTTGCTAATACTAAAAATTTTATGGTAGATTCTAGCTTACAGCCTTATCTGCAAAGAAACGTCCAACTCTCCACCACCCTGTAATCATAGAATAGAATTATTATGGAGATTAATAAGAGAATACTAAATGCACTTACGTAAACTGGAAACGTCTGTCGATGAAATCCTTTTCCCATTTTTTGAATATCATTCAATTCAATAACAATAGGATCAGTCAATGCTTGATCCATCACATAGTTGGAATCCCAGATTGTCATTTCTAGTTGCCCTAGTCCTTGACGGGAATCAATAAGAAATGAAAGTTCTTCATTCCATTCAGGATTCTCTGTGTTAGCCCTAAAGACAGTGTTCTGTGTGGCTGCTTCTTGTGCCATTCTCCAAGGCTTAGTTACGTGCACTTGCACGTAAGAATCCATCACAGGGTCAGTCATTAACTGAGACACTTGAAACACAACAAACTGCTTTAATACACCCAACATACCATATAGAGTACAACCAACAAAGGTCCTTACATTTCTGATAAAAGGATTTCTGCAAGTGACGGCCTTCGTGAATAAAGACATCCAAACGACAAATGTATTTCTCTGGATATAACTTCTGCACAAAGTTAACAATGTCAATGTACATTATAAAGCAAATGAAATACCAAGATTATTACAATTCAGTACAGCAATACAAGTACACAACGGGTATGTACCAGCTGTGCACGGCTATCTATATGCACACAGTGTATTCTGATTCTAGTTCTATACTTAATATAGGACAACAACTCATCTTAGCATATTCAAACAAATTAAGCTACCCTATCTAATAAGACAATCATCAGTCGCAGTACACGATATCTTTGTCTGTTTGTGTCTAGCTGTCTGTCTGTCTGTTTAATACATACGTTTCATTTATCATAGCAGCAACACTAACTACAACTGGTCCGGCAGCCCTACAGAAGCTGCCAACAACTACAAAAACAAAACTAACCCAAACCATTTGTTTATCATATAAGTCAAAATCTAAGACTCGGTGTCTATAGAATGGTGAAGTCTACAGACATTTTTTTGGAATCACTCACATTGCATCTTTGCAAAACAACAGAATAGCATCTTCTCCAAAAGATGTTAAAAATCCTGACTGCTTCTTCTACCATCTTCAGCTGCTAACACTGACATCATGTAGAAAAACTGGTTTGCTCTTCATCCCCATTGACTGAAATGCTCAAAGATTAGAGAAATGCAATCAGACTTAATCCCAAAGATATCTTTCCTTACTATATCTTAATGCCTTTTGTTGTTTCCTCTTTGCTGCTGCAAAGTCATCCTTTTCAGAGCAAGCAAAGAGGAAACATGCAGAAAACATGTTTGCAAGCCATGACGTCCTGGTTCCACGGATGCACAGAGAGAAATATCTAATTGCAATCCAAACCAAAATGGAATTGAAAGCAACTATTCCAGGGTGTAAGTTGGAACTATCATAGAGATCTCAAGCTTTCTCTGGTAAGTGTCCCTTTGATGTCTGTCTGTCTATTGTCTGTCTGTCACAATCCATTTATTTAAGGAATATAGTCACTATAAGTCACATGAACGCAAATTACATAATGATGACCAGCGACCACAAACTGGTCGCCAACAAGTAAAGCAACGGTTAGCAAAAAACTAACTGATTTCTATAGAAGCCAGCATTTACGTCTCACACATACTATACGCAAGTTAACTGAGCTTTCAGAAGACAGACCTCTTGCATTGCAATGCTGCAGGTAACAGATAGACATTGACTGTAAACGATTTTGAAGTCGTGGCCATTCTTTTTGCCTTCTTCATCTAACTCAGACAGTTTTCAAGAAATTGGCTCCACCACCGCCAACTAAATTTCTTGAATACAAGTGGAATGCACTTGGAGGCAATTCCAAAGACACTGATATCTTTCCTATATTTTCAGATTTCTGCTGTTTTATCTTTGTTGCAAGCTGTACAACAACCTCAGATGCTTGAGCTCCTAATTGAAAGGGTTTCCTTTCATGAGACGTACGATCACAGATTTTCTTTTGCCTTTCTTGGCACTCTTGAACTTTGCATTTCAGTAACTGCTTACTCTGATCTTGATGAGCAGGTAATTTTGGCACTAACATATTGAGAGAACATCAAAGTTCTCTACCCAGTAAGAGTTTGGATGGACACTCCCAGTATAGTGTCATGTTCCGAACTTCTGTATACCATGAGAAATTCAGTAACAACGTTTTGCAGATTTGCTCCTGGTGTTTCTAATCCTTTTGGACTGCTCTCTTAGAAGACTGAATGAATCTTTCCGCTTGTCCATTACTTTTAGGGTGGTAAGGTGTTAAACTGTGAAAGATTCCTTGATGATTACAGAAATCTTTAAACTCTTTCACCACACACTGGGGCCATTATCCGTGATGGTTTGCTTTGGAATTCCAAAACTCGCAATTTCAATGTTTTAATGATGATATTACTTGCTTTGTTCCACTTGATCCAACTTGAAATTCAAATACCTCTGGTCATTTCGAATGGGCATCAACAACTATGAGCCACATGGAAGACGATTTCTGTGCAAGGCACACGCATCACAATTGTGTACCATTCTATCAATACCACGGTCGATTACCAAGTCACCAGATGTATTGGCAAGCCAGTTTACTCATGAGCTCTATGCCACTGTAGCAGGAGCAATTACCTGAATGCGGTTGTTTTATCTCTATGCTTCAATAGACATCCATCAATAATTGAAAGTTGATGTTTGCAAGAAGAATACAGTTTGGCGCTTGCATTCGATAACTTTGTTGACCATCCCTTCTGAATGTGTCGAATGATTTTTTTGTAAGATGGCATCTTTCTTAGCGTATTTCTGAAGTTGCTTATATATGACAATGGGTCCATTTTTAACATTTTGGGTCTCTAGGCTGGCCACAAACTGGTCAACTTCTTCGTCTTGTTGTCTAACTTCAGTGTGGAAAATAACGGTAGGACATAGCACAATGTCCCACCAAATGTGTTGTTTGTCCGACCAAATACTGCACAAGTGTTGGGATGCGTTTGCACAAAACATCCATCTCTATGCAAATATGATAGTGTAAACCTTTCTCTTAGCACGTGATGACCTTTCCAATGGTGTAACTGTTAATTTCATAAATTTAGGAGCCTCCTAGCATGCTTTATCCAAAGAAAACCTCAGCTGCCTTTAGCACCATTTGTCCTTCTTGGAAGTTGGTTGTAAAAAATACATGCAAAAATGGCTGCAGTAGGAGAGGCTCTTAGTTATACATGTAACAACATACAAGAATGTCCTACCTAGGCTCAGTCTGTCTGAGCCAAAATAATTCCCTATTTTCCACACTGAACTTGATCGAAAGTTCCATCATCACCTATAGGGAGATGTGATAGGGTATCAGTGTTTCCATGACTGGATGAACTTCGATACTAAATATCGTACTTGTACTACGTTAGAGAGCCCATTCAGTCAAGCGACTGCTGTTTCTAGCCGGAACTGATCTTAGTAGCGTCAAATTTGTGACCAGTGGTCTATGATTTCTACGTTCTATAAAATGAAATCCCAGAAAACAGTGTCAAAACTTTTGAATTCCATAAATAATTGACAAAGCTTCCTTCTCTATTTGAGAATAGTTTATTTCAGCTTTTGTTAAAGACTTGGAAGCGTACTCAATTATTTGCTCCTGTCCCTCAGTGTTAGGCTGAGATATACAAGCTCCTAGTCCCTTTTCACTAGCATCACATGCTATAGAAACAACAGTTGATCTGGATTGTACATTGCTAGAACTGGTAGTGAGGTAAGCTTCTTCTGAATTGTGTTAAAGGAGCCTGCGACTTCACTGGACCAAACCCCACGCACATCTTTTCTCAACAGATAATTGAGTGGAGCTGTATGATCAGATAGCCTAGGAAAAATTGAGAAAATTAGATGACCATTCCTAGGAATGAACGTAATTCAGCTTGATTTGTAGGAATCAGCATGTCTTGAATGGCTTTTATCTTCTCTTGTGAAGGCTGAATACCATCTTTGTCAATGACATGACCAAGATATTGTACCAATGACTGAAAGAATGAACATTTATCTGTCTTCAAACAAAGGCCATGATCCCTGATGCGCTTTAACACTTAGACAAGTTTTGTAACTGTTCATCATCGGACCCTGTCACCAAAATGTCATCAAAGAAATTAGTGGTTTTTTGAGATTCTTTAACACATTATTCATTACTCTTTGAAATATAGCAGGAGCAGAGCTCACTCCAAATGGTAATCGAAATTTGAACTAGCCTTAATTTATGCATGTTTATCACTAAATATTTCTGACTATCCGAATCCAGTTCCCATACATATTCCGCCGGAGCAAAACAACAATTTGCAGCAATGTGTTTAATGCATCTAGATATAGATGAACAGTCTCACCAGTCTGTTGTAATTACTAAGCATCTGTGAAGATGTACCCACTCCACAATTGTATTGTATTTCTGTTTAGAGAAGCTGCACGTGTGCTCAACAAGATCAAGTAACCTCATATCCTTAATCTGTTTCGGTAAGACGGAATTCTCAAGCCGCAGACACAAATCTTCGTCTATGCATTTAATAAATAGATTCCGTTCAGTTTCTTTTGTAATCGGTGGTCAGTTCATCAAATCTCCAAATAATTGGAAACAACTTGTCCACCAGCTGTCGAATCTACGTAGAGCATCTCGACGGTCCTGGTCCCTGAATAATCCAATAGACTCTTGTAGTCTGTCAATAGGCAAAGCCAGAGAAGAACAAAAGGACAACCACCAGAACGATTAGGAGAGTGGGTATATAGCTTTACAAATAAGAATTTTTGAGTACAGGTGCTTTAATAAATTTGTTTGTGGGGGTGATGTTGTGGAGTTGTGTATTATACGGGATATGTGCTTTGTCGGTAGTTGATTGACTGAGTTACTTTGAGTTAAAAAGATTCTTGAGTTGTCACACATAGAGATCTCGGGGCTCCATATTCAAGGCTCACAAGCAATCCAACCAAAACACTAGTGATGAACAGATGTGATCATATGGGTCCTCCACCAGAACGGTTATATGTGTTCATATGGGTCCTCCACTAGGAGGATCCTAGTATAGTCTACATGAGAATAAAGTGTCTGTCTGTCTGTCTGTCTTTTACATATTTTCAAACATCAAGCTACCATACATCGCTGCTAAATCACAGAATTTACGAGTCCACAACTAATAAGTAATCTAAAAACAATACGATCTAAAGCTAAGATAAAACGCAACCACTAAAGAAAGCTAACTTAAACTAAAAAACTAAAGTCCTATAGTCAATGACTGAAAAATTGGTTGCTGAATGGTTCAGCACTCGCATCTTCAGCCTCGAGCAATGACAGTTTTATTATAGTAACCCTTTGCATTACATTACTGCAGTTGTATCAAAATCTCTTCTTCCAAAAATCCATGAACTCGCCAATGTTAGGTCTGCCAACTTCATCTACTGATCGTTCGCCTAGATGTTGAAGAAATTGTCTAGCTTCATCTCCCCATCTACAAAACTGCTCCATAACAAGTGGAATCAATTTTATAGATTTTCTCCTTTATATTTTTATATTTAGCATGTTTTCTCTCTTCTCGCTTTTTGGATGCCACTCCATCAACACTGCTCTATGTGGGGAAAATATCTGAGCTCCACGGATGAGCTAGGACAATATCTAAATCAATAACCCTGTTTCTGAATCAATGATGACTATATCCGGGAGATCATCAGAAGTAGTGTAGCGATGACGTAGCTCACGACGATGGTGAATTCTGAGACTTCGCAGGCATTCTGACCAAACCGATGCAATGCATTCGTGTGACCAAACAGGACCACCGTTGGTCTTGCAGGTAAGAAGATGGTAGCCGCTGTTGTCTAAAGGTGAGTTGCAGTTACAAGACTCTACCTATTGTGAAATGGTGATATATTGGCAGACCCAATCTCACACGGCACGCCAAGCGAAATTCACAAGGGTTGAGTGTGAATCCGTATAAGGTTGGTAGTGCATGCAACCATCCGCCTGTGCCTTTCCTTGGAAAGAACGAAATCTTGCTTCATCTCTTGCAGTTGGAGCTGCATCAAACAAGTTCTGGAAATCATCATTGAAATTAGAAACGGACAATCGATGTTGTAGCTTTTTAATTCCTTTGTAATCTGAGATCTTCTTGTTTGTTGAAAGGACCATACATTTGTTGAATGTGACTGGACAAGTCAGGAAAAGCCTTAGACACTTGTTTTAACATATCATACCTACTGATTGAATTGAAAGCATTACAAACAGTTGATTTTGAGAACAGTCCAATCTTGATTTACTTCTAGCATCAGACCAAAGTGGTGAGCAACAAGCTCATGCGGTGTCATTCTGTGTTGAGACTCCATGCTGAATAGGAGTAAAATAATCAGCAAGTGCTTCTTTCTTCTGTACGCAAATGGCACGAGCAGTACGTCAACAAGGTGCATCTCCAACACCTATAGGACGAACATCTCCATTAGGCTTAGGAAGAGCAATCAGTCGGGATGATGACATCAGCTTGGCAATTTCAGGAGGCAATACGCCCTTAGCTATAGCTGAACATGCGGAGAGAAGGCATTTTGCTGTGTTCTCATTATCGATCAATACACTTCAATAGTGTCTCAAGACAACAATTTTTGAATGACGTGATAATTCACTTTCCCAAATTCATGCTCATGTCCAACAAATGAATGCAATCACAAGTCCATTGCTGTACTTCAATGGTAAATCTGTCAGTTATTCCATCAGAAGAAGGGGTTCACCAAGGTGACCCCTTACGTCCATTCCTATTTGCTTTGTCTATACACCCAGTTCTCAATAGGCTTCAAAAGAAGCACAGCAATTTAACTATTTTGGCTTACTTGGATGACAACTTTGTAGTTGGCTATAGTCAACAGTGATAACTGATCTACGGAAAGAGTTTCAAACAATCAACTTGAAACTTTGTGATAGAAACTGTGAAATATATTTGCCATCAACCAAAGAGAATAATGAAACAGATTCTCAGTTCCCATAGTATCGTCTGGTGTTGATATCCTTGGGGTGCCTACTGGCAATGATTCTTATGTCCAGTCTAGATGTATCAAATCAGCGGCTGCAGGTGAAGGCCTTTGTTCTCAACTGCTCAAATTGAATGATCCTCAAAGTGCACTTCTCTTACTGCGGTACTGTCACGTGCCTACACTGAAAAATTTAGCAAGGAGTGTGCCTCCTCCAGTTTTACACCTAGCTTCTCGCATTCATGATCAGCTATCAAGAGATACTTTTGCAGCAATATTGGGGTTGAGTGCACTTGACGAGCTGACATGGAAGCAAGCATCTCTTAAGATCAAGTTGGGAGGTTTTGGCATTACAAACTTGACACAAATCTCTGCTGCTGCTTTCGTGGGTCACAGTGCTATTCAATGAGCACGATTCCTCAAAGATTTTCATCTAGAATAGATCTATGTGACAGCCTCAACTGTGCGAATCCACCTCCTTGCTATCAGCATCTTTGCAAGCCAATAGCAAGCCTTCCTTCCACTTTAGGATCAGATGAAGAGACACTCATACCTCAGTCTTTGTCTGGACTTATGGCAAATCCAGTAAAACTCCAAAGTCGCCTGAGCTCAGATATTGCTGAAGGGAATACAGCAACATGTGTTATGCAAGCATCCTCTGTCAAACATGCTGCAAGAATATGGTCATGTCAGGAACGTGGAGCAGGATCATGGCTTCAAGCTATTCCTTCAGCACCAAATTTGTTCTAAAGTCCTCAGAATTTCGTGTGGCAGCATTTTTTAGACTTGGTAGTCCTTTACCATATTCCCAGATTGTTACCAAGTGTGATTGTGGTACAAGCCTTGATGAAAATGGTTATCATCTATTAATTAACCTGCAAGTATGGCGGTGGCCCAGTATGGCAACACAATACAATCGTGTCAACTTGGGCTAATTGTTTGGGCTGTGTCTCCACTTGTTGCTCTTTAAACATGTTTAACGTTAAACATGTTTAAACTCTAAACATGTTTAGTAGACAGCGTCTCCACTTGTCCATTTATTCCAGGTTATTAAAAGAATTATCCGGGACTTTGTTGTACCGCGCGAATTCGTTTCTTGTGCACCAGACAGTCGGAGATCGTCTTCTAGTCGTCTGAAGAGCAATCACAGACACAAGTCTCTGTCTTTGCCAAAATGGCTCTCTCCTGACACTCTGCATCAGTCTACGCACTCTCTGACATTGCCTAGTTCTTTCTTCTTCCAATAGTCTCCAAAGAAAGAGAAAGAACAGCGCGAACGAACTAAAATCCATCGTTGTGGAACGCGCATTTATATCACATGACTGTTAAACCTAAACCACTTTCGTTAAACTACCTCTGAAACATGTTTAGCAAAAGCTGTTTAGGTTTAGAGTTAAACAGGTTTAACACTAGTGGAGACACCATTATTCTTAAACATGTTTAGACTTAAACAGGTTGTAAACATGTTTAAGCCCTAGTGGAGACGCGCCCTAAGACGAGTTAAATATTCCTCATCAAGTTGAGCTAAGAAATAGGTATACTTACTCTGAGAACACACCGGATATAACAATATACGATCCCACTGGACTCTTGACAAAAGACCTGGACATTTCACTTGCTCATCCACATTCTTGTGACATCGTACAATCAGCTGCCAAAATATCAGGTTATGCAGCTGAGTTGAGAGAAAAACGCAAAATGACAAAATATGGTCAACAGCAGTCTATAGCAGGATCTGATACAACATGTATTCCACTGGTTTTTCAACACTCTGGCTTTTGGGGCCCTATGGCTGAAGACTATCTCCATAAGATCTCCAAAATTTCAAAAGATGCAAATGGAAAAAGCAGCAAAATAGAGTTTAGAGATTGATGGAGAAAGCTATTGTCTGTAGTTGTACGGTCTTGCAACTCTCGTGTGATTTTTAAAAATTTGTCGAAGTTGTCTAAGTGCAATTTTGATGATTTTCTGTATGATAAAGACGTTCAACATTTTGTTCATTGACTGTTATCGTTTTGCATACGTAAAGTTAGCGATTGTTATTGGTAGAGTAAGAGTTCAAATATAACAATCTGTCTGTCTGTCTGTCTGTCTATCATCATATATTTTCGAACACAAGACTGTATTACATTTCAGCAAAATAGTAAGTACTTAAGTTCAAATGTACCTTGTCCATAATCTACACACCATACACTTCACTAAGAATGAGCTATAAACTACAAGCATACAGCAACCCAGAGACAATCAGTGACTAAGAAACTGGGTGCAGTAGGACATGAGCTTGTTGACACCACCACTGCAAAGTGTGGAACTCTTCTTCAGAAGGACTTTGGCGTTACACTTCTGTAGCTGTCCTGAGAATCGCTTCCTCCAATAGTCAATAAACTCTGGTGCATTTGGCCTTCCAATTTCGTCCAATGAATGTTTCGAAAGATTTGCAAAAACTTCTTTCCCTCTTCTCCCCATCTCCCAAAGTGTTCCAGGACTAGAGGAGTGACTTTGACCATTGATCCACCAGGAAGCCTTACCTTTCTGTATTTATCCATTTTTCGTTCTTCTCTTCTTTTTGCAACTGCACCATCTTCCTTGGCTGATTTAGGAAAGATGTCTGAACTCCATGGATGGGCCATGGCAATGTTTAAATCAATGTTGGTTCCTGTCTCAAGGTCGTAGACTATGATGTCAGGTCTGTTGTCCGAGTTGGAGTAGCGATGTCTTGGCTCGTGTCGGTGATGAATATGAAGATCCTGTCAGTCAGACCATACTGATGCAATGGCCTCGTGAGTCCAAATAGGAATAGGACCGCCCCTGACTTGCAAGTCAGAAGGTGATAGCCACTGTCATCTAGCAAGGTCCCGCAGTGGCATTTAGGAAGCCACTCTGAAAGGGGAAAGGACATTCCAAGTCTCAAAAGAGATGGCAAGCGATAGTCGCAGGAATTGAGTGCAAACCTTTGAGGGCTCGAGATAGAACTGAGCCAAGCCCCAGCTCCTTTCCTTCTCTCGGATGGAACGAAGTCTGGAAGCATCTCATGCTGTAGCTTCATTGTCAATAAGACTTGCCGACAGAGACTCACCTTGAGTTTAGATAGCTGATATCTGTCTGTCTGTCTGTCTGTCTATCCGTTATTTGAAACTGTCAAACATGATTCTGGTAAAATACTACTATAGTACCACATTAATCAACTATTACATCACTGTAGCTGAAATTAAATAATAGCTTACAGTGTTCTCCCCACAACCGGTGGTACCAGCATGTTGCCAGTTGGAAGAGAAAACTGTCAGTCGAAACCTTAATTGGACTTGCCGGTTGTGACATAAACTTTCCTACTCCGAGTTGTAGGGTTCCTTTATGGTCACTGTCATAAATAACACGCTACAACGAGACTGGCGTACCAGGGGTGGGTTTAGGCAGGACACGAGGGGCGTACACCCTCCTTCAGAATGTCATTCGATCATATTCTTACAGTGTGTAACAAATACAGTGTGTAACTAATGCAGTTGTTGCAGCAAGCACCTGTTTATACATACTGTATACACAGCAAATATAGCTAGCAATTAATCACTACAAGGAAACATACGGGATATGGCCATACAGTTTTTGTGTGTACAATCTGTGTATGGGTGTACCAATCAAAATCCATTTCAGGTTGTGATTCGCATGATGAGACAAACATGTGCGTTCAAACCACGTCTACAAGAAAGGAAAGGAATTAAGCCATCAGCACCTCCTTCAGCTAAATTCTGATACTGCCCATGGGTACAGTATCATGTACGTATTGTACAATTAACTCAGTACGAACAATGTCCGGGAACTTTAGGTACTATCTGGGATAGGCTCTGAGTGTGTACACGGCTGGATGCCAAGAAGCAAAGAAGTGTAAAGTTGATGTGCATGCTGCTTTAACCATGTGGAGTTCTACCCAACTGTGGTTGATTTGTTGAAAAGATGACACGATGCATCCTGCTTCTGTAAAGTTGTTTTGCAGCACCTGCTGCTAGAGGTATAATGGAATTGGAAGACCAAAGAAGGGTCGACACAAGTGGGATGCCAAGTACAACAGTGGTTGTACTTGTCTACTAGTCTAGAAGGTCTTCTGAGAGTTTTTCTGACAACTTAAGAGTATACTGTTACAGTGTATGCAATGCTAGACAGCTAGAGCATAATACACTGTATATGCTAGGGTATGCGTCCCGAATACTGACACTCATGACTTCATGTATAGTTGAATCATCAATGAGTTTACCAAAAATCCAAATATTTAAATTTGAAGGATAGTCTACAAAATAGTCTCTGAGGAGGGCCGGGTCTTCATCAAGTCTTTGGGCCGGTTGAGAAAAATTCCTGAAGAGAACACTAGTTTATGTTTAGCCAGTGGTCAATGCATGCTTTTAGCAGGTTGATACATCATTAATTAAGTAAAAGGTACTGTAGATATACAAATATACCACTCTTTGTTTTCTGATTTGGCTCTAATCACTAACGCACTTCCTGTTCCCAGAAACGTTTCCAGATCTAAACCTCTTTCTCTTCACTTGTATGTCTCAGCAATTAATTAAATCAATCAATCACCGGCCATAAAAGGTTAATGAAAGCGACTATGTTTATATTGACGTTTATCCCCTACCGCCATTTAATTGTCTCTTGACTTCTCATAAGCATACGCTGGCATCATCAAGCACCCTCAGCATGTCAATCAATAAAATTTCATCAATCTTTTAAGTCTATAAAAATATAAACTTCTGCATCTTAAAAACCATAAGTACTAGCTCAGACAGTGCAAATTGCAATACGCAATGACCTTGTCTAGACCAATTGCAGAATATACTTCATTTGTTAGACACTCAACTGTGGCGTACATGGGAGGTTTACAGAGAGGTTTACAGAGAGGTTCACAGCCATCAGCAAAATATCTATGATATTATGATAACGACATAATATGTCACTGCTTGGTGACGCAAGGCAGGACCTGCTAATTTATGTCCAAAAATGCTCTTCCTTTAAATTTTTAACATTAAATTCAGTGATGCAATGACATCATAGCATAATCTGGGGTTCACGTTTGATCTGTAAACTAATGGATATGTACGCCCCTGCTCATACATGCAGCTATAGTATAGTACATTCTAGTTCATACCTTATCTATAGGTGATTGCTTAAGTCTCTCCTCTTCATCTACAATGTTCTCCAACCCTGTCTCCTCTTCTCTAGATGAGAAGCAATAAACCATACAATCATGCAAAATCAGCAAATTTGCTCAAAGGTCACCTTCGAAGTCGAAGTGAGATGTCCACTTCCCCTAATCCCTGCCATAAAATAGAAGTCAATAAACTCTTATCCCCATGATAAAAGCAATTGACCAACTAGCAACATTATAAAACCACTTACATAAATCTTCAATGTCTGCTTCTTAAATCCAGTTCCAATCTCAAGACTACTCAAGTTGATGACAACAGGATCAGACATCTTACTGTCGCTTATGTAGTTAGCATCCCAAAGAGTCACTTCAAGTTGACCTGGTCCTGTCTCTTCATCAAGAAGAAAAGAAAATTCTTCTGCTTTCCACTTGGGGTTCTCCTCGTTGTCCTTGCTCGAAGATCTCTGTATAGAGCTCCTACCTCTACTTGATGGATGAGAAACTTCAAATTGAAAGTACGGATCTACCACGTTGTCCATCATTATCCTAGCAACTAAGTTGACACCAAATTATAAATTATTTGTGCTCTGCTAGAAACAAGCAAAATGCATACGTTTTTCATATAAAGTCTTCTTGAGGTTGCGACCCTCATGAAGCTGAACATCAAGAGCAAGCTTCCCAAAAGCTTTAACATCCTGCACAAAATGCAATATATATATATATATATACATATATATATATATATATATATATATATATATATATATATATATATATTAGTAACTACATGCACATAAGTATAGATTACAGACCGCTGGCAAGTGTACAACTGAAATACGCCTCGCTCCACCAACGAGTCGGCACAAGGGCGAAGCCTGAGTGCTAACGAGCTGGGTGTAATGGGGTGTATTTCATTTATACACTTGCCAGAAGGTCTATAACCAGCTTGTAGCACCCCTAGCTTCGCCAGCACCAATCAGTCTCCAGTATTGGCTTATAATCAGTGACATATCCCACTTTTGCTACATATTGACCGGTCAATAAACCAGTAGCCCCAGGCAGCTATACCACCGATTTACTGATCTGTCAATATGTAGCGGAAGTGGAATGTCACTTATTCTAAGCAAATACTGCACCCTGATTGGCACAGACGAAGCTAGGGTGCTACAAAGTTAAAGCTCCCCACCTGACAGCTATATAATCTAATGACTACATATAAAGCCTGAGTGTGTACTAAGACACACATTTTTTGTGCAATGATTTGCGATTTCCACTGAAGCAGTAATATTTCTACTTAAGTGAAGTTAATTCTACTTAATTTTAATTTAATTTTATAGTCTTGTAACACGTGTCTAAGAATCAGCAAGGTCACAACACTGCCTCCAAGGAGTTGACATGTGAGAAGTGACAGTTTGACACTTGTGGGTACCCTATAAAGAAATTAGGGGTGGGGTTTGACTGAATGACTGGGGTAGAATCATTGTAATACGCGTTTGGGAAGTATACGTAATATGTTGTGTGCTGTTGACTCAGATCGTCATCTTGAACGCTTGCAATGTAGCGTGGCCACATTCTCCCTTATCCTTCAAGAACACCTGGGGGCTAAGGCAAGAATTAAGAAAAAGTGAAAGGAACATGAGCCGAGAACACTACAGCAATTTCGAGAAGTGAGACAAGGGTGGCAAGAAGAAGAGTGTAAAAGGTGAGTGGATAAAGTCAAGTACACAGCTGCAGAATAGAGCAATTAATTGAAATGGAAAAGAGAGTGGACCTGAAAGGAGAAACGTTGCAGGCATTCATGACAGAGCAGCAATCAATTAAAGGAGAGACAGAGAGAAGTGACTTGAAGAGGTTACAGTTAGAAGTCAATGCAAGAGAGGCTGATTGCAAGCACGAGTTGGATATGAAGAGAGTAGAAGGGAAGTCAGCCACAGAAGTGGAGGTACATGTATAGACCGGTTGCAGTAGGCGTAAACCTACTCACGTGCGTACGTGCTAGAGTACATTAGTTTGTTTGTTTGCCAGCGATTGTGATGGTCAAAGGCAAGAAATTTCAAAAACTGACGGAACGACGACGAGGGGCGTGGATAACTGCTATCAACAGAAAAGACCTGAAACAGACTAGTTTGAAGTACACACGCGTCTGTTCCAATCCTTCGTAAGCATAATACCTTATGCAACGAAAGACGAAATGAATCCGGATTAGGTTCCTAGTCAAAAACTTCAATTCGGCAAAGGCATTCATTGACGACAGAACGGTACGAACGAGTAGTCTACAGCAAAGGGATGCAAAGAGACTGCGCGATTAGAACACAACGACAAAACTGTTCCTCCACTTGCATGTGCAAGCGAAATCACAAACGACATTGAAAAAACTGATGACAACGTGTAGTGGTTTATTAATTAAAATAGTTGTCGTCTGAAGATGTTGACAGGCTAAAGAAGCCATTGCACTGTCTTCAGGAGGAACTGGCAGCAATATACGGCATTCCAATTTCAAAGCAGTTTGCTTTCAGAGAAAAGATTCATCCGGCGTGGATGCTGCGGCCACAAGTGGACGTCCTCGGACAACTCGCTGAGGGAAATTTCGTAAAGGTAATACCGAGAAGAACAGGCCTTTAACTTATAGAAAACGTCCCGGCTGTCCTCCAAGCATGGAGGTGGTCAGTTTAGCTCACGCAAATGCAACCAGGTAGAGCCGCTGAGCCACAACAGGAAGCAGTAAGGGATCAGGCAATTAAGTTTCCTAAATTACCGTCCAAGAAGGTACAAGTAGTGACGAAATAGATAGCTACTTGCAGGTTTTGAGAGGTTTGCGAAGAGCAACGGTTGGGCCGGGTCCGAATGAGCAAAGCTTTTTAGTGCGCTGCTCACTGGAAAGGCTTGAGACGTGTATTCCAGGATACCGGACGCCACTGCTCTCAACTTCTCAACTTCAGTTTACTGAAGGAAACCTTATAATAATATACTCAAGCGCTGTGACTTGACGGATCGACGGATACCGCAACAAGTTTAGAAAATATCCTCAAAGCTGTGAAAACCCCAGAGCAGTTTATTACTCGATGGAAGACGTATCTTGACAAATGCATCTTGTTGTCTTATATCTGTACTGAAGATACATACATCGAACGGCATCAAGGACTTGTTCATAAGAGAACAGTTCATCAACACATGTCCAAGAGATTTAGCAGCTGCATCTTGGTGAAAGAGAGATACCCAACCTCAAGGAGTTAGAGCAGGTAGCGGAGAGATTCTTGACAACCCATAACCGTAAGCACGCGTTCTACACTGTGCTGACCACACATCAATCAAAGCCTTTCTTGCCTTCAGGGGAAGCCAACTACGTTCAACCCAAAGACAGATTAAACCTATAATACCTCCTACACGGTATTTGTTTTTAAAGGTGGTACACGATGATGGTACTTGGGTGAAATAATTTTCGCCGCTACTTGGATGAAATACTTTTCATGCTCAATCTATCTACCCATTTACTTCTGGCAGAGAATGTTTGTTCTGAAAACAGAGGGTTCCTAGCTGTGATTTAATTGTCTGCTTCATTCACATACAGATCCAGACAGAACTGCTGAGTCCAAGGCATATGTCTGTCCAGCAATGTCCCATGCATATATGCAAGCAATCAATTGCACTCCATCTAATTGTTATCTAATTGTTACCATACAAGCAATTCTGGGAGCCAGTTTACCAAATTTATGCCATGTACAGTTGTGAAAGAGCAGCTAGATTTGAAAATGCATGCATGTTTGCACTATAGATCGATGCGGTAAATGTTGGGGAAATGGGGCACATTTCTATACCTTTCCTGATTTTCTGAAAAAGGCTAGAAAAGTCATGCAATCTCCTCTAGTTGTTTCTTCACCTCTACCCCTTTCTTCAAACAGTGCTGAACCTAGTCACATAAAACAGTTCGACTCATTTGACCCAGACAGAAGAGCAAATGAAATAAAGATGCATGACTTTCCATTAGCAAAACATGCTAGAACGAATGGCTTCTTAGCTAGGTGCCTTATAAGGTAGTTCCTAATTAAATAAAACATACTCTAAATCAAGTATTTTTCGAAATTACTTTAATTTTGTAAATTTTGTAATGGCCGACCAGTTTCCTAAATTTAATGGCTTCCTAATTTTTCTAGAAATCAGCAAATTAATTATACATGCCCATAATACATATATATACTATGTACACTAGTACTCATGATTTGCACACTCCAATGTTTGCTTTCTCACATATCACAGCAGACTCATCATTAACCTCCTCGTTCAGGTCTGGTAAAAACGGCATTGTAGGAGCCTTGAACTGAGGATTCTTGCTTTTCAGCCACAAGATCAGTGACATTATTCGTGGGAGTTCACTCACATGGGGATTTACGTTGTTTCAAGACATACGTACGACTTACGCAGGCGTAAAAGTTGTGTCTCGCATTTCCGGCATTCTTACTGCGACATACCGTACTACACCCTGTACTGTAACAGTACGGTACTGCCTTCTGGCAGGTTTTGAAATTACGTATATTTCGAAAGTGGAACTATATAATTCGAAAATTGAGCAACTATTTCAGAAGCAATTTACAGTAGCTACCAGTCTCACTGCAACCATCCATCCCCATAAATAGTACTGGGAGTGCATGCTCAATTATGCTCTTCTGAATTCTAGCTCTTCCAGTCGTTTCTTTGTTTGACTCTTCTGATGCAACTGCCTGTGCTAGCTACTCCACTCTCTACTGATGCCTAGATTCCAAATTGCAGAAAAGGTAAAGAAATAGATCCAGTGGTCTACAGTACCCAGGCATATTTCCAGGTTGCCCAGAAACCCCCGAGGTGGGCATCACCTTTACTGTTAGCACGAGTACTGTACACTGCTTTCTTCTATCCTCCCACTCTTCCCTCCCATTACATGCAGAGAGCAGTCTGGAATACCAAGGCTAGGGTGTCCTGAGGTCTTCTAACATCAGATTCAGATTGTCGATCATCAAGACCACGATATCGCTGACAATAACTGACACGCTTCATGCACACTGTCCTAGGTCATGAACAGGCAATTTAAATTTGGTGGAGATCTAATGCACCGTTGCAAGCAAGCTAGAAGAAGAGCATAACACAGGCCAAAAGTATCACAGTTCCATAGATCATAACAAAACGCAACCCATAGGCAAATTTGGCTAAGACCGGCGTGGCGACCGAGGAGCGTATCAATGCACAAAAAATTGTGACTCGCCTTTCTAGCGTACCAGACCCTCTCCTCCCACTGTTGTGCCCTGATCCTGCCATTCTCAATCTCTCTAATTTTATAATTGGCTCTATTACCGTCAGTATTGCCCCTCTGCCCAGTGGTGACTGTTTACTGAGATCCAGCAGGTTATAGAGATTTCGATTAATAAATTGTCAGACACCACTATCACAGGGGCATAGCGTGGCATGGGCTAGACGGGGTTATAAGCCCCCATCATTTGTAGGCATAATGTTAAAATTTATAATTATGGACTTTAGATACATAATGCTTGGAAATGCACTTTAATTAATTAACCTAGCTAGAGAACTGTTGTGCTGGACAGCAAACTAAGACAACTATATTACAACCATATATTAAAACCATATTTTTGTGACATTCTTACTCTCGTTTGTAACCAGTAGCTGTTAGCCCAGTATTAGTGGCATAAAATCATAACGTCTTAAGACTTACCTAAAGTCTACAATGGGCCTAGAAAGACTCAATGGAATTGCACTACATGCACTTCAACTATAGAACTGATGTTGATTATGATGCAATCTTGGATACGTTTGTTAACAAACAACCTCCTCAGAATGTCTTTCTTGAACATACAGGACATATCTAAAGAATTTTAGAACCTTTTTCTCTAAAAAAATAGATGTAGGAATTGTACAACAGAAACAAGATAATGTAAACCAAAGCCAGACATCATTAGTGAATCCTTCCAACGCACGTGCACTAAATGTAAAATGTAGGGAATGTGGGGTTGGAAGGATTTACCAATGATGTCTCGCTTTGGTTCATATTATCTATAGATCTTGTTTCTGTTACTTTTTATACAATCCCTACATCTACTTCTTTTTCAGAAAAAAATTTTTTAAATTCTAGTTTGGTAAGTTTTTAGGACTGCAAAAGTACAACCTAGGGCGTGCCTCCATTATTAGGGACTGTAAGCCTAAGCATAAGATTTAGCACATTTTCATTAGCATTAATTAAACCTGTTTAAATGTAAAGTTAAAACAGCTTTCGATTTAGAGGTAGTTTACTCAATTAATTAAGTGGTCTAGAGGTTTAATTAATGGTCATGTTATGGTATACCATGGCATCATAACACATGTAGCAAGACTAAGCATCCCAATTTTTAGTGCCTATGCAGTTGATACAATGGCAGTTGTAGCTAGTAGTCAAAGCATGTTGCAAATGTTGGTTCCCCGTATCAATTGTTATGTTTACATAATTACTTGTCATTCTTGCTCCTATGTGTGACCTAGTTCGCAAACAATTTCAGACTAGACCTGACAATGGCAAACATGATCGAATTATGCAGTTCTGGTGATTATACTCTTTCATAAACGTTTGGCCTATTTGATTGTCCATTGTCTCTGGTTGCCATGGACAAGCAATTGCAAATACTGCTCCATGATTGGCCCAAACTGTGCAATAGCGTTGATGGTGGTCGCTAGACCAAATCTGCTTGAAAGAAACAATTTTTTAACATTACTTTCGGTTTCTTTAGTCACCAAACGAATAGAGTTCAGGTAATTCTAAAGCGTTTTCTCAAGTTTCACAGCCATACATAACATACAAAAAGAGATATGCGTGGAGGAGAAGAAGAAAAAACGAAGTTGGCGCATGGGACTCCAAGGTTAGCAACTGTCTTCTAGGTTGCTAGATGATTAGTTACAAAAATAGGATATAGTACACAACGTACAAACATTTCATTTCATTGATTTTGAGAAATTTTAGTCTTCATTTACTATGTTTAACTCTAAGCGTGCAAAATAGATGACCACGCCCCACAATGCTTCATAACTGGAGCAATCCCCACATACAGGTCCCGTACCCTGTGATAAGTTCCTTGCAAGTGTACATTACACACCCTATACTATAATACGCCAATCCACGCTTCCATCAGGATGGATGTCTGTAACGCGCCGATCGACACGCCGCCGCTTTCGGATCTTCACAAAACGCAGCAGCCGGATTGAGATCAACCATCTGTCTTTCACCACCCATGCCAGACTGGTGATACCTCCGACAGCCAGAAATAAGACTTTGGCGGCCTGAAATGAGATGCACCAGAGTTTGTTTGTTCAATTCATTAACCGAGTACGCGGGTGCGACGTACGCTCACCAGCCACTGTATGCTAGACTCGTACCCAGTCCTCCTCCTCCTTGCGCGTGCTCCACGTGTTTTAGCATGTGCTTTTTGTTCCACTAGGGAGGAGAAGGACTGGTAACACACTAGTAAATGCTCTGTTAGCATTATGTTAGGCAAGCGATGATGTTTTGTCTTTACTTTTATTCGCATTTAATGATTTAACAATGGTTGCGTAGCAATAATTCCTGTCAAGCAAACGCGGGAACTCGGACAACACTCAGAAAACAGACTTTCAGTTACTCTTCTTCTCGTTGTCTTCAATTCTTCGTTCACACTTCAATCGTCTCACTCATTTATTTAGCTAGTCACGTAGCAATGGTCGCGTAGTCGTGTAACAATGGTTGCGTAGCAACAATGGTTGCGTAGCAACAATGTCTGTCAAACTAACGTGCAGAAACTCAGAAAACAGGCTTTTCTCTTCTTCTAGCTTTATATTTCCATTCGTTTTGTCACGCGTCAGTCTTATTTCCTTCTTAGTCGCGTACGGGAGCGAAATCGAGAGTCATTTCGCTCTTCTCACTAAGAAATTATAATTGAGTCGACCCCTCGAAAGGGAACCCTTGATTCAATTCTTTGCACAAATATTGCGGAGTCAAAATTACATTCATCTGGCATCGTCGTTTTGTTGATCCGTCTCTCCGTTTTGTCGTAAACCCAAATAACAAGTGCTAGTACGATCTCAATTGACATGACAAGAGAGATCGAGGCTCGCTTTGCTCGCTAACAGTAATGCTCGGTTAGCATTGTGTTAGGCGAGCGATGGTGTTCTGTCTTTACTTAGTGGCGTAACAACTGTTGCGTCTAGACTTAGCAATAATTTCTGTCAAACAAATGCGAGAACTCAGAAAACAGATCTTCGTTCACATCTCACTCGCTTACTGAGACAGTCGCATAACAATGGTCGCGTAGTCATGTGACAATGGTTGCGTCGCACTAATTTCTGTCAAGTTATGCATGGAAACTCAAAAAAACAGACTTCTTCTTTTTAAATTTATCTTTTGCTTTCCATTCCATTTGTCACGTATCAATCTCCTTTGCTCTTTAGTCGCGAATGGGAGCAAAATCGAGAGTCATTTCACTTTTCTCGCTAAGAAATTGTAATTGTGCCAAACCTTCGAAAGAGGACCCTTGATTCAACTTTTAGCGTATGTGTTGCATGTGTTGCGGAGTCAAAATTGCATTCATCTGGCATCGTCGTTTTGTCAATCCGACTCTTCATTTTGCCTTAAATCTATATGACAAGTGCTGATGCACATATAGTCGCTTACCTATTAAGGAAAGTAGTCGCTTACCTATTATACGCAACTGTAGCCACATTAGAGAAGTAAAAATTACAATTCATACACATTTGTAAAGCATGTTAATTGCACTTTCGAATGATACAATTATTGTAGATTATACACGCACAGAGGTAACAGCTAAACTGCGTTCAGTAGAATGTAGAAGTAGATGCATGCATTTGTCTGGACTGTACAGCTCTAGCTATCATGACAGCTCCCGTGCAATTGTCCGTGACAGAAAGTATTGCTACGCAACCTCTTAGAGTTTAGTATTTGAAACTCCAAACCATGGAGTGGTAGCCATTGTCACTAACCACTACGCCACTGGTATTATAAATACGCCAAGCATGCATCATTACCATGATCATTATCATCACCACCACCACCACCAACCATCATTGTCGTCAGTGTCATCATTAATTTAATTAATTAAACTATAGTCCTTTGCACTAGAATAAAAGTTACATAAACTAGAATTAAAAACATTTTAAAAATAAAGAGAAATGTACGGATTGCCAAAAAAACAATAAAAACAAGTTTTACATAGTAGCAATAACGTCATACAGTTTTACCAACCCTCCCTCCCTACATTGTTTATGAGGGTTGGTAAAACTGTATGACGTTATTGCTACTATGTAAAACTTGTCTCAATTGTTTTTGGGAAATCCCTATATTTCTCTTTATTTTTTAAAAATATTTTTAGTTCTATAGATATGTACACATACACAGATGACCACTCACCCACACATGTGTCTATGATATGATCTATTAGTTATTGTAGACATTTCAAACACAGCAGAAACAAAATAACATAAATTCACACAATAATTCAATCCAATAACATTTTTCAGTCATGCATTACGTTTGAAATTATCTTTTGGAAATTTCTGCAATATATAACTCTACAATAACGACTACATCATTACTGAATACATCTACAACTAGATGTGTGCATGTGTGTATTTGTCTAAGTTTGTAATTATTATTAATCAATTTAATTAATTATTTAAACATACCAAAAAGATTTCAGTACATCAGCAATCATCGCATCGGAAGAGTATGGCTTCTGAAACCCACTACTCGTATCCAATTCACTGGAAAGTCGATTAGTACCGTTTCCATGACGTGCAGCAAATGACGATCCCAAACTAGGGTCCCCTTTAAAAAGGGCTGAGCTGTTGATCGAAGAGCGCTCACACACGTTCCACAGTTCGTTTATTTATGAAAACAACAAGAATATACAAGGCGGTAACGTGTCCTTTGTATCTAGCTAGAATAACGCACGTTATTTTATAGTACATTAATATTAACTAAAGACTGCTGAATTGATATTTTAGAAAAGTTAAATTTAAAGCGCGTTACACATTTGGTAGCGCGCGCTACAATACTTGTGTCCATTGATATCAGTGCGGCCAAAAACGGCAAACTGATATCAACCTGCCGCTACTGGCGACCCTAGATTATGCGAACAATTTGGAAGGGAGGCGACACCGCGTTGTCCCGTAACCATTACAAATGACCGCACAGTTTCTCAGACTCTAATCCGTGAACGCACTATACAACGCTAGCTAGGGGTTTGTCTAGCCTCGTACCAGACCCTCTCGCGCGTCGTGCCCGGTTCCCGTATAACACGAAAACGCTCTCCAACATCCAGTCTACGTGCGCTGACTCATCTACTTGCCTCCTCCCAATTTCCCTAGATCTGTGACTTCATTTCAATTGCGGTTTTCCATTTCTTGCATCTACGTACTTGCGTCAACTGTTCTCTCCAGTTACTAAAAATGTCACCCTAGAACCTGAAGCTAGATGGATACCTAATTTTAAAAAACAGGGTGTACGATTAATCATGCACTGATCGCGTCGCCACCTATCTAGGCACGGACTGCCTAGCTAGAGCTTGATTCACAATACCGTTCAGCTGGGGGAGCGCAACATGCGGCACGCCACTCATCAGAAATGGAAAAAAGGCGAATTGTGAACAAATTGCGCGAAAGCAAAAACAGCACGCTCCGAGTGCCAGCGGCAGGCCGCAGAAGTTAATTAGCCTGCTGCGCAAGACACCCAAGAGTGCACGGCCCGACAGCTGTAGCAACTGCAGCTAGCAAGTAGCTAAATCTAGACTACAGTAGGTATGCATGCAAACTGTAGATATACCTTGTCTTCTTCTCCTGCAAATACTGTAGCCATATCTGCGGCTGTCCAGTCTAGCGTTCACACTGATAGAAGCATGCGTATCTAATTGCATTTATACGACGCCCGAAACGTGAGATGCGCTGATGTGTCTTCGCGGAAGTGACGTCATTCTCCACGAATAGATCATGACGTTTAGGGTGGTAAGAGTCTGAGATGTGAATGCAGCTACTGTACGCCATTATGGCGTGCGATCTCTGCCAAAACTCCCACAACGCAAACAGACGTCGGTTGCATGCACAACGCAAACAGACTGCAGTTGCACAACGCAAACAGACTGCGATTGCACAACGCAAACAGACTGCAGTAGCACAACGCGTTGTGGGAGTTTTGGCAGAGATCGCACGCCATACGCCATCCTCTAATTCTCAGAGTGCAAGATGCGGCGGTCACGGGGCCGCTTTGCGTGCGTGCGTGCGTCCGTGTGTCACGAAAGGTGCGTCTTCTTTGAAGTCTGTTCGAAAATTGGAGAAGACGTGGGGAAAAAACCGGATATCCCTAGCACGTGGCTCTAGCGAGCTGATACTTACACCAATCGGAAGCTTGTGATAAGACGATTTCAGATCAGTTGCTTCCAAAGCAGATTGGCTGTTCTGTACAATAGAATTAAATAAAGTATGCACGGCATTAATTAGTCTGTTCTAAACGTACTATTTGCATCAGTTGTGTACAGGTGTGCAATTAATTTAAAGCCACCGCTAATAGCAACCGCTAATTCTATTAGATTACTCACCGTCATCGGAGCACTCGCTGACAAAGACTTCTTCGCTATCGGAAGAGTCGTCTTCTCCTCGCCTCAATTAGATAACTACACGTTCAACGGCTTCTTCTACAACTCCATCAGCAACCCTGTAATGGTCCTCAACTTTGTGGATGACATGCTCTATGCAACTTCTCCACCGCTCAGCTGTCACGTTCGCTATTCCTCATTCTGCAAGTCTCTCGATTCCTGCCATGGTGAAATCTTTGTTGTGAGAGGCTGCGTAGACCCTAACCTGTGCCCAGACTAACTCAATCGGGTTTAGCTCGCAATGACCGACTGGCAGTCGGAGCACATCGTGGCCATGTTCTGCGGCAATTTCATAGGTAACGTAACGTACAGTAGGATTACTACGCTTTATCATCCTAAACAACTCTGCCTTTAGCATTTTCTTGTCGTAGGCGATGTTGTGGTCGTCCAGATATTGCGTCATTGCCTTCTTGGTGCTACTTTCTGCTACGATGGTGCTTGTACCTGTGCTCGTAATACAATGCTACCAAGAATAGCATCACGGGATGTCCTCTTTATGTCTTTGACCTTCGTTTGCGATGCATATTGCTACGATAGTGTTACATTAGCAGCTACTTGGAGCCAGGTTCAAACTGCAACACGTCTAGTAGACATGTCACAATGACATTCAGCTGTCAGTGCAAATTACATGGAAGCATCAAAACTCTGTGAAAAGAAATTATAATTATGTAGCTCTAAAAATTCTTGTACAATATTTTACAGCTTTAATTAAAGCAAACCCAAGTTGGCAATGATGCCAAGCCAGACTATGTTAGAGACTAAGACTATGTAGCTTAGAGCGCGATTCAGTTTGTTTGTGTTTGCTTGTGTGTGCCGATTTAGACCACCATTGACCAAAGATCTCAGATGATAATGATGATGATGACGATGACGATGACGATGACGATGACGATGACGATGACGATGACGATGATAATGATGATGATGATGATGATAATGATGATGATGATAATGATAATGATAATGATGATGATGATGATGATGATGATGATGATGATGATGATGATGATGATGATGATGATGATGATGATGATGATGATGAATATATATATATATATATATATATATATATATATATATATATATATATATATATATATATATATATATATATATATATGTAAATATGTCTAACAACTCAGACTAATATGTCTGATCTTCCATTGTACTCTGCTACACAATTTGACTCTGTATATACACATATTACGAGAAGCAGAACAAATAGAACAAGACGGAAACTAGACTGCAGCTGTTTACGCACACTACAAAACTTACTATGCTATACTACCTAGAGAGGGTAGTTTCACTATTTGACCTCGAGAAGTCAAGTAGGAGTTACTGCATACATTAGATAGATGGCATGTTTTACGTTCAAGAGTGCCTTCGTTGTTGAACTAGAAATAATTTCTTTGTGTGACTACAAATCACAAGTGTCTTCCTCATACTCACGGTAACCATTTACTAGAGAGGAGGATCACTTCATATCGTAGGCGTAGAAAGCCACTCACCAAAGCGCTGAGGATAGGTAGGAGCCTATAGCTAGGTTCTACAGCATACGTTACTCGTTTTTACCACAACTAACACAATGAATTGTCTAAACTACGAAACTTTCTGGAAGAAACCGACAGCAAGCATACAACTCATCTGCTACATATCAACATTTCCTGTTATTGAATACGTACTTCTTTTTATTAGTTAGTCACTTGTAACTTGAGACAATCAATAGGCTCACAGAAATCATTTCTAAAATGACTCTAGGACTGACACTATTCGAATTCTCTTGTCAAGGTTAACTTTTGGATCATGGAGGCGAAGGTGTTTCTGCGAGACTCCCCCTCCAGACACCAATATAATATATTAGATCCATTTCATTAAAATATTACAAAAAATTTGATAATACATACGTCTAAATCTATCTATTACATATAGAAAATTCAATAAGTATATGGATTCGTGTTTAGTGAATAAATATATAAAATCAGATAACGATGTACTTTGTTCTATCATTCGAGAATATTTTGAAATAAGTTAACAGATTTCTATATTTCTAATACTTTTACAAAAACTTGTAATAAATATACAATATAACAGACAATAAAAATATTTAAATACTTAAATATGATCATATTATAGGTAACTAACGTTTCATAAATTTTATGTAATCGTGTAGAATAATATTTTAATTAGATAAATTTTTCAATTGTTATAATACAAATTTGTTTTTGACTACTATTGTTTCAATCTACAATTTTATAAATAAAACAATTGGTCATGTAACGTTTTTACGTCAATGTCATTATTTGTGGTACGTTTAGAGTTTTGTGATGTTTCCATAACTGCTATAGATAGTTGTTATTGAAATGACTTGAGCCTTCAAATTTAATTTTTGCATATAAATAGTTTCTAGTACACACCAAATAATTCTTTGCTTTATCTTGATGTAAAACCGATCTCAAGTGGCTTCTCTTCACGTAGATACACAATCTGTCACTAATCTCTATTTCAATTTTGTAGCAATGGCGTTTGAGTTATTAAATAACGTACTTATGTTACAAATAATATATTATATCACGTTTTAATATACTTATGCTAAAACGTTAAAAATAGTTGCAAAGCGATCTGCAGAGGAGAACATGTGGGATCCCATTTGCACGAAGTTTCGTGCAAACGGGATCCTTTTTGTAGTAAATCGAGGAAACAACGCAGCGATTCCAAACGTGTTCTGTCGTCTTCTCTTATTTTTAGAGTCTGCGAAAAATAGTTGCAAAGCGATCTGAAGAGGAGAACATGTGGGATCCCATTTGCACGAAGTTTCGTGCAAACGGGATCCTTTTTGTAGTAAATCGAGGAAACAACGCAGCGACTCCAAACGTGTTCTGTCGTCTTCTCTTATTTTTAGAGTCTGCGAAAAATAGTTACAAAGCGATCTGAAGAGGAGGACATGTGGGATCCCATTTGCACGAAGTTTCGTGCAAACGGGATCCTTTTTGTAGTAAATCGAGGAAACAACGCAGCGATTCCAAACTTGTTCTGTCGTCTTCTCTAATTTTTTAGAGTCTGCGAAAAATAGTTGCAAAGCGATCTGAAGAGGAGAACATGTGGGATCCCATTTGCACGAAGTTTCGTGCAAACGGGATCCTTTTTGTAGTAAATCGAGGAAACAACGCAGCGATTCCAAACGTGTTCTGTCGTCTTCTCTTATTTTTAGAGTCTGCGAAAAATAGTTGCAAAGCGATCTGAAGAGGAGAACATGTGGGATCCCATTTGCACGAAGTTTCGTGCAAACGGGATCCTTTTTGTAGTAAATCGAGGAAACAACGCAGCGATTCCAAACTTGTTCTGTCGTCTTCTCTAATTTTTTAGAGTCTGCGAAAAATAGTTGCAAAGCGATCTGTGACATGTTTCGGTGCATTTGGCATAGTGAAAGGCATTATGCAAATGCCGACCTCCGCGTCGCTGTAAAGAGCGCGGCCGTACAACTGCTAGAGTAAGCGCAGAGACGTTGCATTGTTATCGATGAAGAGGTTGAAGCGGTCGGTATCAGCACGCTGCTCGGATCCCGTTTGCAAGGGGCCTGTGCATCTTTTATTCTGGATCCTTCGTGCAAACGGGATCCGAAAAAATTCTTACAAACGGGATCCGAGCAGCGTGCTGATACCGACCGCTTCAACCTCTTCATCGATAACAATGCAACGTCTCTGCGCTTACTCTAGCAGTTGTACGGCCGCGCTCTTTACAGCGACGCGGAGGTCAACATTTGCATAATGCCTTTCACTATGCCAAATGCACCGAAACATGTCACAGATCGCTTTGCAACTATTTTTCGCAGACTCTAAAAAATAAGAGAAGGCGACAGAACAAGTTTGGAGTCGCTGGGTTGTTTCCTCGATTTACTACAAAAAGGATCCCGTTTGCACGAAACTTCGTGCAAATGGGATCCCACATGTTCTCCTCTGCAGATCGCTTTGCAACTATTTTTAACGTTTTAGCATAAGTATATTAAAACGTGATATAATATATTATTTGTAACATAAGTACGTTATTTAATAACTCAAACGCCATTGCTACAAAATTGAAATAGAGATTAGTGACAGATTGTGTATCTACGTGAAGAGAAGCCACTTGAGATCGGTTTTACATCAAGATAAAGCAAAGAATTATTTGGTGTGTACTAGAAACTATTTATATGCAAAAATTAAATTTGAAGGCTCAAGTCATTTCAATAACAACTATCTATAGCAGTTATGGAAACATCACAAAACTCTAAACGTACCACAAATAATGACATTGACGTAAAAACGTTACATGACCAATTGTTTTATTTATAAAATTGTAGATTGAAACAATAGTAGTCAAAAACAAATTTGTATTATAACAATTGAAAAATTTATCTAATTAAAATATTATTCTACACGATTACATAAAATTTATGAAACGTTAGTTACCTATAATATGATCATATTTAAGTATTTAAATATTTTTATTGTCTGTTATATTATATATTTATTACAAGTTTTTGTAAAAGTATTAGAAATATAGAAATCTGTTAACTTATTTCAAAATATTCTCGAATGATAGAACAAAGTACATCGTTATCTGATTTTATATATTTATTCACTAAAAACGAATCCATATACTTATTGAATTTTCTATATGTAATAGATAGATTTAGACGTATGTATTATCAAATTTTTTTGTAATATTTTAATGAAATGGATCTAATATATTATATTGGTGTCTGGAGGGGGAGTCTCGCAGAAACACCTTCGCCTCCATGATCCAAAAGTTAACCTTGACAAGAGAATTCGAATAGTGTCAGTCCTAGAGTCATTTTAGAAATGATTTCTGTGAGCCTATTGATTGTCTCAAGTTACAAGTGACTAACTAATAAAAAGAAGTACGTATTCAATAACAGGAAATGTTGATATGTAGCAGATGAGTTGTATGCTTGCTGTCGGTTTCTTCCAGAAAGTTTCGTAGTTTAGACAATTCATTGTGTTAGTTGTGGTAAAAACGAGTAACGTATGCTGTAGAACCTAGCTATAGGCTCCTACCTATCCTCAGCGCTTTGGTGAGTGGCTTTCTACGCCTACGATATGAAGTGATCCTCCTCTCTAGTAAATGGTTACCGTGAGTATGAGGAAGACACTTGTGATTTGTAGTCACACAAAGAAATTATTTCTAGTTCAACAACGAAGGCACTCTTGAACGTAAAACATGCCATCTATCTAATGTATGCAGTAACTCCTACTTGACTTCTCGAGGTCAAATAGTAAAACTACCCTCTCTAGGTAGTATAGCATAGTAAGTTTTGTAGTGTGCGTAAACAGCTGCAGTCTAGTTTCCGTCTTGTTCTATTTGTTCTGCTTCTCGTAATATGTGTATATACAGAGTCAAATTGTGTAGCAGAGTACAATGGAAGATCAGACATATTAGTCTGAGTTGTTAGACATATTTACATATATATATATATATATATATATATATATATATATATATATATATATATATATATATATATATATTCATCATCATCATCATCATCATCATCGTCATCGTCATCGTCATCGTCATCGTCATCGTCATCGTCATCGTCATTGTCATTTTTGTAGTAAATCGAGGAAACAACGCAGCGACTCCAAACTTGTTCTGTCGCCTTCTCTTATTTTTTAGAGTCTGCGAAAAATAGTCGCAAAGCGATCTGAAGAGGAGAACATGTGGGATCCCATTTGCACGAAGTTTCGTGCAAACGGGATCCTTTTTGTAGTAAATCGAGGAAACAACCCAGCGACTCCAAACGTGTTCTGTCGCCTTCTCTTATTTTTTAGAGTCTGCGAAAAATAGTTGCAAAGCGATCTGTGACATGTTTCGGTGCATTTGGCATAGTGAAAGGCATTATGCAAATGGCGACCTCCGCGTCGCTGTAAAGAGCGCGGCCGTACAGCTGCTAGAGTAAGCGCAGAGACGTTGCATTGTTATCGATGAAGAGGTTGAAGCGGTCGGTATCAGCACGCTGCTCGGATCCCGTTTGCAAGAAATTTTTCGGATCCCGTTTGCACGAAGGATCCAGAATAAAAGATGCACAGGCCCTGTTCATCTTTTTACTGGGATTCTTTCGTTCGAATGGGACTGGGAAGAATCTTTCGTACCAATGGGATTTTTATGTTTTCCGTCTTCGGTTGAGACGGTGAACTTTTTGAATGGAATATATACACATTTCGCTCACTTTTACACAGTCTGCAAAGTCTAGTCGTTTTCAGAAACGACCTAGAACACGTAAAACCCAAGACGAGTTCGCCTTGGTAAAACCTTGACGTTAGGCGTTATCTACTAAACCTATAATTTGTCTGCGCTGTTATGGAAACCACCTAAAATGCTTTTGAGAGACAGAAAAGCAAATCAAAGTTTGTCGGCCCTGTCAACCAGACCGTACTCGCGCATCTCGACGGGTAGATTCGACGCTCTCATGTTCACGTCTTACGTCTGCCGATGCTGAAAATGCAATGGCACTACTTTTCACAATAGAAGCAACCCATTCAGTACTTTGAAACAGCTCTGGATCGGTCGGAAATGTCGAAATCCCGTTCAGACGAATTCGTTCGAACGGGATTTTGCTATCTAGCGTGATCTTTTGCGCGCAAAACACGACAAAACGTTAGACACTAAACGTATAAAATCACGACATTGTTTTCACGAAGGCCATTGAAGCTTGTAGACGTTAAGAAACGCAAAGTAAGATTCTGTTATCCTTGTTGACCAGACCGCACTCGCGCCTTTTGACGACTCAATTCGCCATTTCATGTTCACGTCTTACGTCTGCCGATGCTGAAAATGCAATGACACTACTTTTCACAATAGAAGCAACTCATTCAGTATTTTTAGACAGCTTTGGATCGTTCGGAAATGTCGAAATCCATTCAGACGAATTCGTTCAAACGGGATTTTGGTACCTAGCGTGATTTTTTTGCGCGAAAAACACGACAAAACGTTACACACTAAATCTATCAAATAACGACATTGCTGTCATGATGACTATTGAAGCTTGAAAAATCAAAGCGAGTTTGTGTATCCTTGTCGACCAGACCGTACTCGCGCCTCTTGATCACTTCATAATTTCGGCGTTTCTTGTCTACCGATGATGAAAATGCAATGGCACTGGTTTTCGCAATGGTAAAAATTTATTCCGTGCTTTCAAAAATTCTGGATCAGTTGCAAATGTCGAAATCCCATTCTGACGAATTCATTCAAATGGGATTCTAGCACTTACAACTGTCGTAATCTTCTGTACGTAAAACGCTGGACGTTAGACATATCGGATCAAGTTAATTAATTGCTTCCTTGAAATTTTACAGCTCGGATCCCATTCGCACGAATTAATATATTTAACTTCTGACAATTAATTAGACGATCCTGTCTGTTGCCGTCTATCTGTCAATTTGCAAACATTATGAAAAATTGGAACAATTTCAGAAAGATGTCAGAGTCGCTTCGTTGTTTCTTTGAATTTCTACAGCTCGATCGGATCTCATTCACACGAAACTCTGACAAATGGAATTTCGGCTATTCTCGTTCAACCATCACTTTGCAAACATTATGAAAAATTAAAACAATTGTAAGAACCAAACAATGCATTGGATGTGCGTTGCTGAATTTAAATTTACAGCGATTCAAAGTCGAACTTAGCCTGTAGATTTTAGATTGTAAACTATAACCAGAGAACGTTTACTATTATTACTAAATACAAGTCGAATAACATTTTGAGAAAGTGATCAGACGCATGGGTCTGTTAGGTTTGGTATGTATACTTATATCACAATCTTTTTACCTAAATTAATTGCTTGCGGCAGCTTCAATCTAATACGAAGAAGTCATGTACTGTACGTGTGACACTCACGTACAGTACTCGACTGTGATGTAGGAGATGAGCATGAATAAGTACATTCTCATCCCTACATACCCATCATTTTCTCAAAATGTTTTTATATTTGTGTTCTTACAATTGTTTCAATTTTCATAATGTCTGAAAAGTTATGGTTGAACGAGAATAGCCGAAATCCCATTTGTCAGAGTTTCGTTTGAATGAGATCCGATCAAGCTGTAGAAATTCAAGGAAGCAACGAAGCGACTCTGTGATATCTTTTAAATTGTTCCAATTTTTCATAATGTTTGCAAATTAATAGGCAAACGGCAACAGACAGGATACCGTGTAATTAATTGTCAGAAGTTAACTAAAATAGTAATTCGTGTGAATAGGATTCTTGCCGTAAAAATTCAAGGAAGCAATTAACCTAATTAACAAAGCTTCTGCATACTTGATTCGTATGTGTCTAGCGTCCAGCGTTTTGTCGTATTTTACGTGCAGAGGACTAAAATAATTGTAAGTGCCAAAATCCCATTAGAACGAATTCGTCAGAATGGGATTTTGACATTTGCAACTGATCCAGAAATTTTTGAAAGTACAGAATAGCTTTCTATAATTGAGAAAAAGAGTGCCATTGCTTTTTCATCATCGGTAGACGTAAGTTAATTAGGCACATGAAACGTCGAATGCAGTAGTCATGAGGCGCGAGTACGGTCTGGTCGACAAGAATACTCAAACTCGCTTTGATTTCTCAAGCTTCACTAGTCATCGTGACAGCAATGTCGTGATTTGATAAGTTTAGCGTGTAACGTTTTGTCGTGTTTTGCGCGCAAAAAATTACGCTAGGTACCAAAATCCCGTTCGAACGAATTCGTCTGAATGGAATTTCGACATTTACGACCGATCCAGAGCTGGTTCAAAGTACGGAATGACTTGCTTCTATTGTAAAAAGTAGTTCCATTGCAATTTCAACATCGGCAGACGTAAGAAACGAACATGAAAGCGTCGAATCTACCCGTCAAGTGGCGCGAGTACGGTCTGGTTGACAGGGCTGACAATCTTTGATTTGCTTTTCTGACTCTCAAAAGCTGTTTTAGGTTATTTCCATAACAGCGCAGACAATTTAACCATAGTGTCACCCACGGTTAGAGGAATGCAAAGAATGCTGGACATTTGTAATGAATATGCAAGAGACCACGCCTTAGTGTTTAATAACAAGAAGAGTGTCGCAATCACTTTTGGTAAAAACACGCGGATGGCTCTTAACTGCCCAGAATTATGGTTAAACGGAAGTATATTGACATCCAAGTCAGAAATTGTGCATTTGGGTGTGGTCATGGACAGGGGCTGTGGGGATCAAGTTGCTGTTGAAAGAAGGGTAAGACGCTTTTATGGAGCGGTCAATTCAGTTGTGTCACGGTTGGGAGGAGTCTGCATAAACGATAGGGTATGATGAATATCGTGGAGAAGGCATTATTTCCTGTCCTGAATTATGGTAGCCATCTATGGAATTTTAACAGGTCGTCAGTAACTAAGGCAGTAAACAAGGCATATCGAAAGGGGGTCAGAAGAGGATTAGGAATGTCACAGAGGGACTCGCTTTGTCAAAGGCTCACCGGATTCCAAGAAGCGGATGTCAAGATGAAAAGCTTAAAGTTGCGCTTTATGAAGAGAGCTACGGAGTCACCGAACAGATTAGTTGGTTCGATGTCCTGGCATGTCTAGAGACATAGTATGTTATGTCGTGGTATTATTGAGGAGATGAACATTTTTAGTACTCGTTACAAAGATATATAGATACATAATTGTGCTACTGCTTGTCTAGTTACAATGTCTGTTACTAAATTGTCTGTGTGGTTCTTGTTTGTTGTTACTCCAGAGAGTTCTGTGTCCTATCTGGATGCGAATTGAAATATATTATTACTAGTACTACCCGCCCCTATGGGCGGTGGCAATCTGGGCGGCGGCAATCTATCGTTGTCGCCACTTCTGCAAAGAAGACGCACCTTCCGTGACACACGGACACACGCATGCGCGCAAAAGCGGCCCGGTGAGGCGGCGCATCTTGCACTCTGGGAATTAGAGGATGGCGTACAGTGGCTGGCGAGCACACGTCACATCCGCATACTCGGTTAATGAATTGAGCAAACAAACTCCTGCTCATCTTATTTCAGAACACCAAAGTCTACAGCCAACGCATCCAGACGATCAATGCAGCAAGTCAACACCGCTGCTCGGTCAATTAAATAAACAAACTCCCGCGCATCTCAATCTCCCGCGTATCTCAATTCACGTCACATCCGCATACTCGGCACTTCCGCGAAGACACATTCGCGTAGCAATCTAATTTTAGGTTAATCTCAGCCCCCAAAGCAATCCGACGCGACCGTTCGTCTCAGACTACGCATTTTCCAGCATCCGCATCTCAGACTCTTCCCACCTAAAACGTTATGATCTAGGGTAGATGTACCTAATTGTGGACACTCCCCGGTAATTTGAGTTACAATCGCTGTTTTCTCTGGTAGCCTGCACGAAGAGACAGTGAAACATGTTCGATATACGCACAATTGTCTAAGCTTCGTAACGGTACCTGTACGACTACAATCGCACAACGTCAGCTAGAGCACTAGCAAAATATACGGGATAACCTCTGTAAACAGCTTGGACGCGGCGTGTATCCTAATTGTGGACATTGTTTTCTCCGTTACCGAAAGCGACTGAGCCTGAGTAACAGCTGGACTAGATACCTAAATGGTTGCCTCACAAGCTGGTATTTTGGGCCGCAATCAAAACCATGTTCTGTGGTGTATCACCTCTGTGTAAAATGGCGTCGTGTCTTTCAAATTTTGCAGAAACCAAGTGTTTGTTTACGATACAATGCAGGAGACGATCAATCATGATTAGATAAACGTCTCAACTGTAAACTGTGGTTCTAGCATCTTTTTGCGTTGCTGGTAGAGCTGATTATTGATATCAGACAAGGTAGTTTGACCTTCCATCTATTCTAGGTGAGTTTGTAGGTTTTCATTTTGTGTCTTATTGTTGCCAGATCTAGTAGCAGTGAAGACAGTCAAATTCTGACTGGATTACGAATGTCGCTGATATTGACATTCCACCTACTTTGTTCGTTCTCATTTCATACCCTATTGTGGCCAGATGCAGTTGCAGTGAAAACAGCTAGATTGTCAGTGGATTACTGATGTCTAGATCTAGCATGAGTAAAGATATTCAGGTGTCTAATGAACTAGAATTACACGTTCGCTCCATGCACATAATGCGCTTCTTTAGCACGTTACAAGTCAACGTAACTAGGCTCAAAACTTTACTAGGGTACTCGATAATTGCTTAACTAACGTCAGAGCACTTTCATGATCCAGTAAAAGAACGATTCGTGTACCTCAAATCTGTGGACGTGATGGGAGGAACCTTGTACGTGCTAGCAGTTTCGCAGGGGAATCGTCGTGATACACAACAGAACATGATTTTGATTGCGGCCCAAAATACCAGCTTGTGCGGCAACCATTCAGGTATCTAGTCCAGCTGTTACTCAGGCCCAGTCGCTTTCTGTGGCGGAGAAAAACATGTCCACAATTAGGATACACCCCCGTTTGAGCTTGTCACAGACGTTATCCCGTATATTTTGCTAGTGCGCTAGCAGACGTAGTGCGGTTCTAGTCGTACAGGTATTGTTCCACAGCTTAGGCATTGGTGCGTACATAGAACATGTTTTCCTCTCTCTCCGTTGCAGGTTACCAGAGAAAGAGTGTTTGTAACTCAAATTACCGGGGAGTGTCCACAATTAGGAACACCTACCCTATTCGTGGAGAATGACGTCACTTCCGCGAAGACAAATCCGCGCATCTCATTTCAGGCCGCCAAAGTCTCGTCTCGGGCCGTCGGAGGTGGTCGAGGTGAAATCCGACGCGACCGTTCGTCTCGGACACGCGATCTCGACCGGCCCGCCTCGTTTCGCAACGATCCGAGACCGGCGTCGTGCCGATCGGCGCGTTACAGACATACAGACATGTGGACAGACGGAAGTGGGCGTTACCAAGCGTTCGCATATTAATATATATTATAGTATAGGACTAGTACTACCCGCCCCTATGGGCAGTGGCAATCTGGGCGGTGGCAATCTATCGTTGTATGCCACTTCTGCAAAGAAGACGCACCTTCCGCGACACACGGACGCACGCACGCACGCAAAAGCGGCCCGGTGAGCCGACTCACTCCGACTGTAGCGGGCGCATCCGAGACTGGCGTAGTGTCGATCGGCGCGTTACAGACAGACAGACATGTGGACAGATGGAAGCGTGGGTTGGCGTATTAGAGTACTACCCGCCCTATGGGCGGTGGCAATCTGGGCGGTGGCAATCCATCGTTGTACGCCACTTCTGCAAAGAAGACGCACCTTCCGTGACACACGGTCGCACGGACGCACGCAAAAGCGGCCCGGTGAGCCGGCGCATCTTGCAATCTGGGAATTAGAGGATGGTGTACAGTGGCTGGCGAGCGCATGTCACATCCGCATATTCGGATAATGGATTGAGCAAACAAACTCCGGCTCCAACCGCAGCCAGCTTAATTAAGTTAAACAAACTCCCGCGCTTCTCAATCTCCCGCGTATCTCAATTCACGTCGTCCGACGCACCCGTTCGTCTCAGACTACGCATTTTCCAGCATCCCTATCTCAGACTCTTCCCACCTAAAACGTCATGATCTATTCGTGGAGAATGACGTCACTTCCGCGAAGACACATCCGCGCATCTCATTTCAGACCGCCAAAGTCTCGTCTCTGGCCGTCAGAGGCGGTCGGGCGAAATCCGACTCGACCGTTCGTCTCCGACGGCCGATCTCGACCCTTCCGCCGCGTTTCGCGACGATCCGAGACCGGCGTCGTGTCGATCGGCGCGTTACAGACATACAGGTGGACAGACAGACGGAAGTGGGCGTTCCCGAGAGTTCGCGTATTATAGTATAGGATTATCTAATATATAAAGCTCAAATTGTCTGTCTGTGTGTGTGTTCGCGTTTGGCGGCCACGTCTTTTGTCCGTTTGCAACCGAACTTGGCACGCACACTCGGCACGCACAG